>NC_068939.1:13335432-13367005 GCF_016801865.2 Culex pipiens pallens
CAAAATAGTATTGAGGTTTTGCAGCGCGACTGTGTTTCAAATGTAGGTGGCGCCAAAATGAGGTTACTTGCTAAAAATCGTATTCCTTTCTGCTGGATTAAAGAGCAAAATCGCTTATTTCTCATGATTCCCTGCATCAATCTTAATGAAACTTGTTGCAAAAGACGAGAAAATTTTTTTGCTTTAAAATAATGTATATCAATTTTTGGGCGCGCAAAAATTTGTTTTCTTTTTCTTTTAAAAACATGTTTTGGAACACGAAAAAATGAGTTTCCTTGTATATATCAATGAAATAAACAGTTATATAGTTGATAACAGATGTGTTAACATATATTCAATAATTTTTATTGATTTTTGACAGACTTTCTTACCAATTTGTCAAAATTAATATCTTTTTCTAAATTTACAGTTTTCTCATAGAAAAATCAAACAAATATTGGAAAGATGTACACCAAAATTTCTCATGATTACCTGCATCAATCTTAATGAAACTGGTTGCAAAAGAAGAGAAAATTTTTTTGCTTTAAAATAATGAACATCAATTTTTGGGACCGCGCAAAAATTTGTGAACCTTTTCTTCAAAAAACATGTTTCAGAACACGAAAAATGAGTTTCTCCGTATATATCAATGAAATAAACAGTGATATAGTTGATAACAGATGTGTTAACCTATATTTAACAATTTTTATTGATTTTTGACAGACTTTTTTGCCAAATAGTTCAAATTACTATCTTTTACAAAATTTACAATTTTCTCATAGAAAAATCAAACAAGTATTCGAAAGTTGTACACCAAATTGCTGGAAATAATTTTTCTCATCCGAATCTGGCATAAGTTTTATAAAAATGTTGATTTTGAAGGTAAAAACATTTTTTTTTTTCGAAAAATCATAGGTTTACGCAATTTGTTCATATTTGGCGACATGTGTCTTTTAGCTTTGCTGCAAATCCTCTATCAGTTATCAAAATTCTTATGCGTTTTATTAAAAAGTTGCGCACTTTAACAAAATTTCTGTTAATTACTTTTCGATTGCAGGTTCAACAATTTTCTTTAAAAAGTGAAGTTAGACTTTTTTGCAAAATTTTAACAAAAAAATGTAGAATATTGTCTGCTAAATTGTTTCAAAAATACAAAAATGAAAGAATAAGGATTTGTAGATATTTTTCGTGGTAATAAAAAAATCGAGAAAAATCCTCCAAGGATACAAGTTTTTGAATATTTACGTAACAATTTTTCATGGACAACCTTGTAAGGAGACTTGTATGGGTGAACCAATGCCACAAAATGGCTTCTTAGCACACAGAGAAGGCCCCGAAAAGTTTGAGCCTAATCAAAACAAAAAAAGCATCAAATTGTCCGATTTCGTAGAGAATTTTTTATTAGCTTAGCTCATTATTTCATTCAAAAGTCCAAAAACAAAGAATATCCAGCTTCCACTTATTCCACCAACTCGCCGGTTCCGAAATCCGGCTCCGGAACAATTTCCTATCGACTTTCACCCACCCAACCATCCATCCATCCATCGCCCAAAAGGAAGGACTCATTTGCGAGGCAAAGGCATTGATTTTGCGAAATTGGATTTAAATTTTAATGACGGCGACGAGGCTCACGGTTCTCCTGGCTTTGGTCGAACGAAATTAATTACGAGCCGGGGCACAAAGTTGGCTCGTTAAGCCGACTAAAAAGCGAAAAGTTTGGCTGAATTTTAATGGAAGGGCCCAATCAACTAAATCCCTTGGCTTGGTTTTTTGGTTTTTGATGTAGTTGTTTTCGTTGGCGTACGTACGACACAGGGCGACCTTCGGTTGGTTGATGGAAAGGTGGGAAGGTCAAGAACAATAAATTATTTGCACATTAATAAGAAAGTTAAATAATGGAGCGCTGCCCCCCCCCCCCTTCTCCCACCAAAAACAAACCAACTTCGACGACGAATTGGTTTGGGACGACCTTAATAAATAATCCGAAATTACCGCAAAAGCACTACCATCTGGCCGTACGGGACGGCACAGGTTCCACTCCTCTAGGCTCTCGCAGTGTGTTTATGAATTTGAAAGACGACGACTTGTTTGTCGGGGAGTGGATTTTGCAAAGGCCCGGCATTGGAGGGAGGAGCATGGGAAGAGGGACACTGTTCCTGCCTGGCGCAGGAAAGTGACTTTGTCCATTAATCACGTGGGCATAGCTAATTTTTGCCACCTTCAGCGTTTCTGCCTTGCTTTGGGACGTACTACGTGTATGAGTGGGCACAGACAAATGGACCAGCAAATTGTCTGCATTGCAATTTTTAAAATATCTTGTGATCATCGAAAATTGTGAGCCACGATATCTCGGAACCAATTGGGCTGACTTTCAAGACTTTTCCCTGAAAATCAAATTTTTATTTTCAAGCCAAATTTTCCAAATGGGTAATTTAGTGGTTCGTAACGGTTTCTCAAATCGATTTTTCTCTGTATTTTTTATTTTTATTTTCCCTATTTCAAAAGAAGCAATTCTGATTCATTAGTTTCTCAATACAAGTTTTCATACAATTTTAGGAGCTGGTCACACAAAATGGCAAAGTTTGAAATTCTGAATCTTGAGAAAGGGTTTCCTGATCGACTAGGTCTCTTCGGCAAAGTTGTAGGTTTTAAATTAGAACGATTAGAACATAAACTTTGAAAAATATTTGCAACGGCATACTTAAAGTTAAATAAAAACCTTTTTTTAATTTTCATTTTTTTGTTTCAATGTACTAATTTTCTTTTGAAAATAATAATAATTTTTTAAAGTAACATTGAATTTGCAATCGAAAAATATGTTATTTCTTTTTGTTTTTTTTTACATTTCAAAAATATTTTTTTAAAGAAAAGCAACACTAAATATAAAAACGTTACCTAATCCACCTTTAGGTGGTTGGTGCCTTCCTCACATTCATAAAGTAAAGACACTACACATCCTCAAAAAAGTGTATAAATAAAATGGAATTTGATAAAAAAAATTATCTGAGATCCGGCCTCAAAAAAGTGTATCAAAAACACTAAAGTACTTATAACTTTTGATAGGGTTGTCAGATCTTCAATCTTTTGGGCTTGTTGGAAAGGTCTTTTGATTACCTATCCAACGATGGGTCGATTGATAGATCCAGACAACTTTTTCATCAAAATATTTGAGATCCGGCTTCAAAAAAGTATATAAATAACAATTAAGTGCTCATAACTTTTGATGGGGTTGTCAGATCTTCAATCTTTTTAACGTGTTGGAAAGGTCTTTCAAATACTTTTCTAATAATATATAGCACGACGGGTTTTCTTACAATCTTCCGAAGTTTAGCTAAAATCGTTTTTTTAGCATAACTTTTGAAGTACTTTTTTAAACTTTATAATATTAACTAGGGTCTTGTGGGACCCCAAGACGGATCGAATGAGACCAAAACGATCCAAATCGGTTCAGCCAGTCCGGAGATAATCGAGTGCATATTTATCGGTGCACGGACTCACATCCAGACACACGCACAGACATTTGTTCAGAATTAGATTCTGAGTCGATAGGTATACGTGAAGGTGGGTCTACGAGGTCAAATAAAGAAGTTCATTTTTCGAGTGATTTTAAAGCCTTTCCTCATTGACGTGAGGAAGGCAAAAAGCCTGGAAATTTCCAACAATTTTCTTTCAGGAACTTTTGTATGGAAATTGTGCACCAGAGGAGGGGAGAGGAGGGGTCTATCCACGTAATTTATGGAGGGTCCCAGTTAAAAAGGGAAACATTTGCGAAATTTTTTGTTTTGTTGATGAAAATAATTTTAAAATTAAACTTTTAGATTATTTTCCTAATTTGATAGTTCAGACCAATATTTGACCAATAGTTTAATTGAGAAAATAAAATAAAAATCGCAAAAGTTTCAAATTTCAGCATTTAAAATTTGAACTATAATTTCCTAGATATCGTCAGTTGGAATTTTTTTTCATGAAATTATTTTTATTAGGTCCTTTTCGGTACAGGGACCTGGTTAGGATCAAGTCGGCTTTTGTGATTACATTGTTCTTAAAGCTAAGAGTAATTACAGAAAATTTTGTGTGTAAATGTTAGTGGGAGGGGAGCCGCAGTTGAAATTTATAGACAATTCATTTTCCTCGATTCGAATTCTTTGTGAAAAAAACTGTCCGATTTTCCGAGATTTTCAATTTTCAAAGGAAATTTACACAGCTTTACAAAAATATTTGTTTTCTGGGGTGATTTGGTTTTCAAAAAATATTTTTAAAATGCAAAAATAACACAAAATAAATCGGAAATTTATACGTAGAAGAAGCTAAAACTTGAAAACGGATCATTTTATAAAAAAGGTGTAAATATTTTTCGATTGCAAATTCGATTTTGCTTTAAATATATGAGCAACTCTTTTCGAAATCGGCGGATTTCCACCATTTTTATTTATTTTTTTTTGTGTCATAGGTTCACCCATACAAGTCTCCATACAATTTTGGCTGCTGTCCATACAAAAATGGTACGTAAACATTCAAAAAGCTATAACTCTTGAGTGAATTTTCTGATCAATTTGGTGTCTTCGACAAAGTTGTAGGTATTGTTGAGGACAATTGAGAAAAAAATAGGTACACGGATTTTTTTAGCAGATTCTTAATCAATTTTTTTCACAAAACTCAATTTCCCAATATACGTATTTTTTGATTTTCGAAAAAAAATTATGTTTTAGGGGACAAAAACCCGCAACTTTTGAGCCATAGAGAAACATGGTCAAAAAATCTGCCGCTGAGTTGATGAGTAATGAGTAATGATTTTCGAAATTTTATACCAAAAAAAAAATTACCTCAATTTTGTATGTAAAATTGAATTTGCAATCGAAAAGTACTGTGCATATTTTTTGATAAAGGGCTTCGTTTTCAAGATATAGCCACCGAAAGTTTGATTTTAGCGAAATATTTGCAGTTTTCTGATTTTTTTAAATAGTGACCATGAGTGACCATTTCTAAAGATATTTTTTTTTGAAAAGTTCAGAAAATTTGCTACAAAATTGTCAAAGAGTCATTGAAGATTGGACTTCTGGTTGCTGAGATACAGCTGCTTAAATAAATAGAAAAATTGAAGTTTTCCAAGTCTCACCCAAACAGGCCACCATTTTCTAATGTCGATATCTCAGCAACTATTGGTCCGATTTTCAATGTTAAAACATGAAACATTCGTAAAATTTTGCGATCATTTCGAAAAAAATATGTTGAAAATTTTTAAATCAAGGCTAGCATTTTAAACGGGCGTAATATTCAATGTTTGGCTTTTTTAAAATGTTAGTCTTATTGAACCAAATAAAAAAATACAAATAAAATCCATTTTCCACAAGATTTTTTTCATTCATATTTGAGTTTGATAAATTATTTTGACAAAAATCATTACAATTTCACACCATCATAAAATTTCACGGGATTTCACGGAAAAATCCAAATTTCGCGGATTTCACGCTGTCCGCGAAATCGTGAAATTTTACTAACCCTAGAAATTGTCCACGAGAGGGGGAGGGTTAAGGGGGTCTGAGATTCCAAAAAAAAAGTGTCCACGTATTTTAAGGAGCGTCCCGCTAACGGTACACAACAACCAGAACTTTTGCAACCACATTTTTGTTACAGACATTTTAGTATCTTCAAAACTACGGGTACTATCAAAATAGTTTTTTATTCATCCCTTAAAGTACTGTTCACAAAGTAATTTACAAAAAAATTTGACTAATTTTACAATCCCGTTGATGCAGGATTGGGTCCGTAAGTTTGACAATTTTGGAATAAGAAGACAACAACTTCCTTCGTTGCTGTGCACCCTTAAAAAATGAAAAATGTAAGGAATTTTCTGTTCTGTTTTGATAAAAATATTTTTTCAGAGATATCGTCAGTTGAAAAATACTGACAATTCATTTTCATCGATTCAAATTCTTTGTGGAAATAATTGCCCGATTTTCCGAGATTTTCAATTTTCAAAGGAAACTTATACAGCCTTACAAAAAAAAAATTCAGGGGTGGCTCTTTTTTACAAGAAATATTTTTATTTTTACAAAAAAATACGTTTTTTTCTATATATTTTTCCATAACGATAGCTTACCTGATGAATTCGGACAATATTTTAATCAAAACATATGAGATCCAGTTTTAAAAAAGTACTTGGTAATAATGGAGTAACTTGGGATAATGGAATCATGATTAGGGCGTCCAATTTTCCCGGGTTTTGAATTTCCCGGGAAACGGGAAAAATATTTTTAGAATGTCCCAAAATCAATGTTTTTGTTTTATGAGTTGTTGTTTTTATGCTTAAAATCAAATAATTAGCTCAGTACTATCAGTTGGTGATAATCTACCACCAATCTCAACAAGGACAGCAGTTTTTAGACAACCTAAAAGAAATCTAAAATTGATATTATTTTTGTTCTTTGTTTTGCTTTGGATTTTAAATGAAACATATCAAATAAATCAATGTGATTTAAATTAAATAACTCACTTTAAAATATATTTTATTTATTTTTAAATATTTGACATCACATGAAAAAGCTTTAAAAATTCTTTGAATAAAAAAAACTGCAGCGACACCTAATAAAGTGATAGCAGATAATGTAAAATTTTAAATAAATTAAAAATTTCATGTTTCATTTAAAACATATTTTACAAATTATCTTTCAATCACTACTGCCAACTGGGGAAAATCAAGACAACAGTCTGAATTTCTAAAATAAAATTTTATTAATTTTCCATAATATGCCAAATTAGTGCTGATATATGTCGAGTACAAATTTTGAATGCTTTATAATAATTATCGATTATTAATTATTCAAATTTTCATCTATTTATACATCCTAATCAGAATTTCCAAACCAAAATTAGTTTTTTCTCAATTTCGGGAATTCCCGGGATAAAATATGAAAAATCCCGGGATTCGGGAATTCCCGGTTTTGGAAAAATCCCGGGAATTTTGTCCCGGGAATTCCCGGGATGGACGCACTAATCATGATTAAAACTATTTTTGTTATTTTCTAAGTTTTAACATCTAATTCGAGTTCTGCGACCCCGAAAAAAAAACGAAACTATTGGCACTACGCCCCCCGGGGCATGGCCTTCCTCTAACGTGGGATTTCTGCTCCAGCGCCTCTGACGAGACAGGAGAAACCGGGACCGACGTTTTACTTCACCATCCGATAGAAGCTCAGTGGATAAGGCGGGAATCGAACCCGCGTCTCATAGCATCATCGGGATCGGCAGCCGAAGCCGCTACCCCTGCGCCACGAGACCCATTTCAATCAAATTCGAATAGTAGATTACCTATCAAATTTACAAAATGCATTTTTTTATGATGATTTTTCTTGCAAAAAAACAATTTTTTTTACAATCTTTGGTACTTTAGCCAAAATCATTTTTTTAATCATAACTTTTGACTAATACTTTTCTATAGCGACTTCACAGTAAAAAATTGTGTAATTTTGTAAGGTTGAATATTACCTCACTTGTGATGTAATTTTACATCAATTTAGACTGAAAAAGTGACATTACACCACAAAAGTGGTATAATTACATATTTTTTTCTGACATAATAGATGAACCCGTGAAAAGATGTAATATTACCGTGATTTTTTTCTGTGGTATGGGGCCCCAAAACGAATCGAATGAGAACAAAACGAATAAAGTCGGTTCAGCCAGTGCCGAGATAATCTAGTGACAAGTTTTTGATCGACATCCCGCCCCAATTTCTGAGTCGATATGTATACGTGTACCGTAAAAATATGGTAATAGTACATCTTTTTGGGCAGAAAAAACTCATTTTACCTTTGAAAATGTGTAATTTTACCAATTTTTTGGTGTAACGTAACTTTTTCAGCCTTGGAGGTCAAATAAGAAGTTTTCAAGTGATTTCAGTCTGGTTAGGAAGACAAAAAAAGCAAAAACGTCCAGAAATTATTCATAAAATACATGCACAGCCAAAAAAGTAGTAATCCAGCTGCGTGTAAGTGTGCTGGGTGTAAAAAAAATATTGCATTATTTTATGCAATGTTATGTGATTTTACACCCTGAAATATGTAGCCCATCAGTAGGGGAAACCTCAAAAAATCAAACCATCCACATTAACGACCCCCGGGTCTTTTGTGGTCTCTATTGCAAGTTTCTGCTCGAACCAAGGAGTCCGAAGGCTGGGGAGAGCACCCAAACCTCTTTCTACTCCAAGGAACCTTCCACCCCAGTGTTTGAACTGACGACCTTTGGATTGCGAGTCCAACCGCCGCCAGCGATTCCACCGGAGTAGGCTTGGTTTGGTGTGTTGTTTGTACTTATGGCATGGAGACGACTCCTAAACCTGGAATGACTTAACGGCCTAACAACAACCAAGGCCAGGACCGACATTCTACTTCCTCATCCGATGGAAGGTTGCAGCAGATGGGAATCGAACCCAGAATCATCCGCTTACAAAGCGGACAGCGTAACCATTCGGCCACGCACTGCCACATGGAAAACCTACTTGACCGAAATGTCAAGCTGATATATGCGTTTATCCTTTCAGATTTGCATCGGTTTGATGGCCGAGTGGGCTAAGGCGCCAGTCCTTACTGTTGGTGCTGGGTTTGAATCCCGTCGGTTGCAACTTTTTTTTGTGTTGGCAAAAATTTTACATGCAGTGTGTAATATTAAGTGTTTATTTTGACGAAGGTGATGTGCATGCTTTGGCATGCGATTTTACCATCGGATGTTTTGCTGTGTGCTGTAAAAAAAAATTGAAAAACTTGAACCAAAAAAATACAGTTTTCAAAACTAACTACATTTGATTACACTTTTTTTTGCAAAAAAAGGAAAAAACGTTCCATTATCTATGGCATTGCTGTTGACATCTGGAGAGGCGTTTGACCCAATTTCGAGTAGTGCGGCCCTTTGGAAGGGGGAGTTGTTGTAAGTAGAATATCACATTAGAAGCGAGAGCAAAACAAGGTGGTGAAAGTAAGTGGAAGAAGAAGTTTCATACTGCGTGCTTGGTTGTGTAAATAAACGAATGCACGAGCGGTTTCTGGCAGTTTATGAGTGAGTGGCAGAAAACTTTATGAATCAAAATTTTATTACATTTTTAATATTTCTCGTGAAAAATTGAACAAATTAAACAAATGTTACGATGTTTGTCGACAAACGTATTAAAAAAAACAATGTTCCAAATTTAGTTTATTTAAGCACCGTCTTAATGCAGCTCTGTTTCTTGATTAAAAACATGATAAGATTTGGACATTCACACTGCTTGTCAAAGGATGGATTCATTTTCTGGAGCAACAACGACGTCCCAGCTGGAACCATCCCGGACAAGTCCTCCAGCAGCAGCCGATGTTCGTCGTCGCCCAGGAAGGTCAGTTTTAACTGCTCATTGGCGAAGATTCCGCACTTTTTGGCGCGTTTCTTCGTTAGAGAACTACGCTCGATGCAGTGACCCGAGGACTGATTGAATTTCACTTGAAAACTCATTCCGGAAAACCTATTATAAATTGAGCTGCATTGCACTCCTAGTTTGAGAATCCCACCACGAACAAAAAAACTCAAATAAATACATCTACTATGCCGCGGGTCTTGAAGTAGGTTGAACAGGTGCTCGGGGTTGTTCGGAGGCGGTGTTGTGAGCGATGTATTCTTCACGGCAATGTAGTCGGCCATTCTACCCGAATTAATCCACGAACAATTCGAACCGGACGCAAGTGAGCAGTCACTGATTTGACAAGCACTTTCCTCAGCTCGGAGAGGCGTGGACAGCGCCAAAACGAGCAGGACAACAACGAGCTTCACGAGGCACATTGTGCAAACTACGCAATGGGAAGGTATTGCGAGTTTATATGGCTTCTAAAGGGGAAAATCGAAATGGTTTTTTTTTAAATTTAAATGCAGCAATTTTCCTTAATTTAGCAAAAAAAAACATTTTTGATGGTGGCAATCATTGCTAATGATATCAATTTTTGGTTGAAATGTTTCAAACTTTATTTTTTTTTCAACAAAAGCTTTTAGCATGACTAAACCTAGATATCAGCTAATAATGAAGCTAATCAAAAACGAATTTTCAAACCAGTTGAAAATTGGCGTTTCTGCCAAATGGCCGTGACTGTAATAGCTTTTTTTTGTCGCGATTTGCAGTTTTAGTTTCACCAGCAAGAATCGAAAAGTTTGACTTAATCAGTTTGATATTGCTATAAAGTGCAAAGTTAGCAAGGCTACCTTGAATCCACCACCGAATTCCGGAGATGGATTGCATTTGAGTTTTTGAAAATTTGGCTTAAACTTGTTGGAGGCCTTCTATATGACCAAAGAAGCCGAAAACCTGTTTTGAAGGAAACTGCTGATCGATTTGGTGTCTTCGGCAAAGCATTTTAAATGGGCGTAATATTCAATGTTTGGCCCTTTTAAAATGTTAGTCTTGATTTAAAAATTTTCGGAATATTTTTTTCGAAAAGATCGGAAAATTTCACGAATGTTTCATGTTATAACATTGAAAATCGGACCATTAGTTGCTGAGATACCGACATTAAAAAATGGTGGGTTGTTTTGATGAGACTTAGAAAACTTCAATTTTCGTGTTTCTTTTTCTTAAAGCGGCTCTATCTCAGCAACCCGAGGTCCAATCTTCAATGTCTCTTAGACAAATTTATAGCAAATTTTCTGAACTTTTCAAAACAAATATTTATAGAAATGGTCACTATTTTTTAAAAATCGAAAAACTGCAAATATTTCACTAAAATGAAACTTTCGGTGGCTATATCTTGAAAACGGAGCCCTTTATCAAAACATCTATTAAGTACTTTTCGATTGCAAATTCAATTTTCATTAAAAATAATGTCAAACTTGTTTTTGCATGAAACTTCGATTTTTTCCAAAAATCACTATTTTTTCAAAAATTTATAACTCGGCGGCAGATTTTTTGACCATGTTTCTCTTTGGCTCAAAAGTTGCGGATTTTTGTCCCCTAAAACATATCAAAAAATCTCGAAAATCAAAAAATACGTATTTTGGGAAATTGAGTTTTTGTAAAAAAAAAGTTGATTAAAAATCTGCAATTTTTTTTCCGTGCACCTTTTTTTTCCTCAAAAGTCCTCAACAATACCTACAACTTTGCCGAAGACACCAAATAGATCAGAAAATTCACTCAAAAGTTACAGCTGTTTGAATATTTACATACCATTTTTTGTATGGACAGCAGCCAAAATTGTATGGAGACTTGTATGGGTGAACCAATGACGCAAAATAGCTTATTTGGTCATAGGGAAGGCCCCCACAAAGTTTGAGTCAAATAAAAATACAAAAAAAAAATAAAAATGGTCGAAATCGGCCGATTTCGTAGAGAGTTGCTCAAGACTGAAAAATCAAGTCAGTAATTAAGAATTTGTCAAAAACCATCAAAAAACCAAATTTTTCAACATTTTTATTTTTTAAACCGCTGTAACTTCACAAGAATTGGACTTACGACAATAGTCTATATGAAGACGGTCTGGAGAATCGATTCCCGTATTCGGTTTTTGAAAATTTTGACGTTTAAAGCACTTTAAAAAAACAGTTTCAGTAAATGATTTTTGTATTTTTTTTTGGGTGAGATGCTCCATCCTGCACTTTTCGTGAGTCTTTTTGTAACATCTTTGGCTATTTTCACAAATATTTTGAACGAAAAAAAATCGTAGGCTCACCTTCAAATTTGACATTTAATCTTAAAAATCAAAAAATCTCATAAAAGTGGCGCGTTATTTCTTTCAGTGTATTTTTTTCGGAAAGCCCGTCAAATTTCCTACAAGTTTGTCTTTGACCACTTTTTGATACGATGCAACGGCTTCGAGATACAGTAATATTTAAATTACGAATTACAAAAATATTGAAAACACTTACGCCCTTCTCAAATGTCATTATCGAGTGATACTAACTCCATGTACACAAAAATGGCTTACCTAAGCGTAGAATAACATGTCTACAAAAAAATCATTGAAATCGGAGGGGGTGGAGAAAAAAGTAGATAAAAATTTTCTGTTTTCGGCTGCAAAGTTTATGTCGCTCCCCCTTCAAAATCGGAATGAATTAGCAGGGGGGCAAAAATGTTTTTTTCGAAAAACTACAAAATTTTAATGAAATTTAAAGTTTAATCAACTGAAAACCAGTTAAAATGCATTTTCCTGCATTTTAATCATATTTAGAATTTTTAAGCTCCTTTGAAAACATTTTAAAATTTCATAAAATACCAATGTATAGTCCCACGAAGTTTTTTTTTTCACGAAAAAAAAAATTAAATACATTTTTAAACACTTTTTTCGTCAAAATTTTTAACCCTAGGCTTGTAATTTCAATTTTTATATTTTTTTTATTTTGTTGCCCCCTCGACTTTGCACGGTGGGTGAGAAGGGGATTATTATGCAACTTGCATGCACCTCAGAAATTCCTCCGGGAGGTTGTTGGGGGGACTATTCTGAGTCAGAAAAATCGATTCCCAAAATATTCTGTCGGTGAAAACTGATTTTATCTCGATTTGAAGTTAAAAAACATAAGATATCACCTAAAACTTCAAAAATACGTCTAAAATCGCGGTCTAACTCTGGACAAAGAAGTTAATTTTCATCAAGATATCAATTCTTAGTTCCCAAAATATAATCCTGACATAGTACACCTTAAATCGGTCCATTATTTGAGTCCCAGCGTCATCAGGAGGTGTAAAATAGTGTTATTTAAAAAATATTTTCAATTTGCTCTGGTAAATCAACTGTCATGTCTAAATTCAAAAACTAATGTTGTAGCATTGTTGCAAACAAATTGAAGAACAATTTTGCAGAATAAAGTATGAAATTTTATCCATTTTCAGTAAAGTTATGTCTATTTTAGTGGGGAAATTGCTGGCAATTTTCAAAATTCTTCAATATTTAACTCATTCCTGTTATAAACAGCTACTACGATCATACTCAGTAGAATGTAACAAAAATTACTTTTTGGCGTGCATTCAGGGGCTGGTTCCGGTGGGCATACTGAGCTCAAATCCCAAATATGAGCTTGATTGAACTAAATAGGAGCTGTCGCTTTGCTTTTAAATTTTAAATAGGATTCAACTCGTAAAAAACATGTTTTTCAAAAATGTTGATTTTGTAGGCACTTTGGCCACTGAAGCGTTTATTTTCAACATCATAGGCGTGTAGGCCAGATCCTTGTGCATGTTTTGGTATATATAACATTGAATTGACGCACTCTGGAGCTCAGGCCCTCAAAGTTTTGATTTTTTTTTTTTCAAAAAAACGGATCAGCAGAAAAGATAGGCGACGCGCCATTTCAAATTGCTCAAAACTTCAATGTTATCCAGGTTTTTAAGCGAAGATGGCGTTCGAATTGTGAACGCCCGAATTGTCAAAATCGCGCAGTAGCTCCAACATTAGAAAAAAAGTATGGCTGTCAGGCCATGGCACACTTTTTTCGTAATGTTGGTACCACCGCGTGATTTTGACATTTCGGGCGTTCACCATTCGAACGCCATCTTCGCTTAAAAATCTGGATACATACCAAAACATGCGCAAGGATCTGGCCTACGCGCCAATGATGTTGAAAATAAACGCTTCAGTGGCCAAAGTGCCTAAAAAATCAACATTTTTGAAAAACATATTTTAACGAGTTGAATCCTATTTAAAATTCAAAAGCAAAGCGACAGCTCCTATTTAGTTCAATCAAGCTCATATTTGGGATTTAAGCTTCGTACGCCCATCGGAACCTGCCCCTGAATGCACGCCAAAAAGTAATTTTTGTTTAATCCTACTGAGTATGATCGTAGTAGCTGTTTATAACAGGAATGAGTTAAATATTGAAGAATTTTGAAAATTGCCAGCAATTTCCCCACTAAAATAGACATAACTTTACTGAAAATGGATAAAATGTCATACTTTATTCTGCAAAATTGTTCTTCAATTTGTTTGCATCAATGCTACAACATTAGTTTTTGAATTTAGACATGACAGTTGATTTACCAGAGCAAATTGAAAATATTTTTTATTTTTTTCAAATAACAATATTTTACACCTCCTGATGACGCTGGAACTCAAATAATGGACCGATTTAAGGTGTACTATGTCAGGATTATATTTTGGGAACTAAGAATTGATATCTTGATGAAAATTAACTTCTTTGTCCAGAGTTAGACCGAGATTTTAGACGTATTTTTGAAGTTTTAGGTGATATCTTATGTTTTTTAACTTCAAATCGAGATAAAATCAGTTTTCACCGACAGAATATTTTGGGAATCGATTTTTCTGACTCAGAATAGTCCCCCCAACAACCTCCCGGAGGAATTTCCGAGGTGCATGCAAGTTGCATAATAATCCCCTTCTTACCCACCGTGCTTTGGTCAGAGCCGAGGGACGAAACGAAAAACGAAACTATTGGCACTACGCCCCCCGGGGCATGGCCTTCCTCTAACGTGGGATTTCTGCTCCAGCGCCTCTGACGAGACAGGAGAAACCGGGACCGACGTTTTACTTCACCATCCGATAGAAGCTCAGTGGATAAGGCGGGAATCGAACCCGCGTCTCATAGCATCATCGGGATCGGCAGCCGAAGCCGCTACCCCTACGCCACGAGACCCACGAGAGCCGAGGGACATAAACTTCAAAAAATATTTGCAACGGCCTAAATAAAAAAAATATTCATGATGTTCATAGTATTCCAATTTGTTCAGTTTTATAAGAAAATATACTGCAAAAATTACTGCCACATTCAAATTTTGTCAAATATTTATAAAAATTAGAAAAAAAACGAATCGAATACAATTGTGTTGAAAATGGAACAAAATATTAAAAAGTTTTGACTCCCGACTTATCCCTACTTTTTGATGACAAATTTCAAACATTTTCCAGATTTTTTTGTGGATTTCGGTAGATTCCCATTTTCTCGACACCCTGATTTTTTATTGTGTTTTCACGGATCCTTTTTTTATTAAAAAAACATATTTAAAAAATCGTAACTCGGTGGCAAAATTTCTGCCCATATTTCTTAATGGCTCAAAAGTTGCGGGATTTGCCCCTAAAACGTATACCATAAAATTTCAAAAATAGAAATAAACGGATTTTTGAAAAAGGACCATTCATAAACCACGTGGACACTTTTTTGAAATCTTAGACTCCCCCTCCCTCCCCTCTTGGATAATTTCCATACAAAACAAATCTTTTTTGTATGGAGTCTCCCCCCCCCCTCCCCCAACGGTTTTCGTCGTAGGGAAGGCCTCCACAAGGTTTGAGCCAAATAAAAAAAATACAGATTAAATATATTTCCAAAATTCAGGGATAATAGATCCAGTTTCTTTTAAGGGCTTTCTACAACTGCTACGAATACATTTTCATTTATAAAGGAAACTCTATGTGACTTGGGACAATTATGCGTAAAATGGTGGTTGAGTGCTCAAAAACTGCATTTATAAACGGAAGTTCAGATTCAACCAAATTGGCTGTTAAAATTAAAATCTTAAAATAATATCGCAATTAATAATTTTGAAAGGACAACTCTTCAAAGTACAGTACTGTCCGACACTTACCTGCGAGAATGCCCGGCTGCGCGAAGAAGCTGGCGGTCCGGTCCTCATTCTTGGCGTTCATGATCAACACGCCGCTGCCGCCGTACGCGTTGTTGTTGTTGTTGTTGTTGTTGGTGCTGTCGTGGCCAGTGCCACCGCTTCCGCCGGCGCCGCCCTCGCCGTTCGTCGGCGTAATGTGCTGCGTCTGGCTGATCTCGAGGTCCCCGTCCGGCGAGTGCTTTATGCTGGTGCCGCCGGACGACGATTTGCCGTCCTTGCCGGTGCCGGTTGACACTGTTGAAGTGAGGGTTTTTTGTTTGTTTTGGGTGGTGGAGTTTAAAGATTGTAATTAGTAAATTTGCTCTTGCTGAAGATTACTTAACACACAAATTACTTAAAACTATCTTAAAAAGGCCATGCATGATTAGTACAGTAGTAACGACTTATGAATGTAATAGTTGTGATTGATAAAGCGTCGAAAGGGCACACTTATGATCTGTAACGCGTTAAAAATAAAGGTCGACAACAAGCCTTCCAAGTTAAAATCACTCAATTCTAACCTTTTGACTCTTTAAATCATTTCTGAGTAGGTTCAGCTTTGACGAGAAACATAAAAAAAAATCGTGGTAAAATTACATCTAAAAAAGGGGTACATCTTTCACGCAGAAAAAAAGGTTTAATTTTACCTCTAATAATGTGTAAATTTATATATGGCAGACGCTAAGAAAAAAAAATAACTGTAATCCCAACAAAATATCAAACCGGCGGTAGTTATATCTAGCTTATTAAGTCCGCGCCCTAACCCGCACGGCCAACAGGCCGCTGATAAAAAATTATGATCAAAGCGAATGTAGCTGGGTAATTCTCTACCAACTCACACGAAATCGGGAAAAGTTGCCCCGACCCCTTTTTGATTTGTCCTGAGGGTTAAATTTTGTCCCTGATCACGATTGCGAGGTCCATTTTTTGATATTTCGTGACGAAGGGGTGGTATACGACCCCTTCCATTTTTAAACATGCGAAAAAAGATGTGTTTTTCAATAATTTGCAGTCTAAAACGGTGATGAGATAGAAATTGATTGTGACCACGTGGTTTATGGATGGTCCCATAAGGGGTTTGCTTGTAACCATCACCAGTTATCGCGGTTTTACGAAAAAAAAGCTTTGAAAAAGTTACTTTTTGCGTTTCTTCTTCTTTCGTCGTCCGTGTCTGTCGCGGGTGACGATGAACGGCCATGATCGACGACGACCAACTTTTCAAAACTGTTGGTTGTTTTTTTCGTTAAATCGCGATAACTCGTGATGTTTATAAGCAACCCACTTATGTCTGCCTTACAACTTTGTAGAACATTGTTACACTCTAAAAAATAACCCTGCAAAGTTAGAAAAACACGAAATTTTAAAATGAAAATTTTTGTTCTAAATGAAAAAAATACCCTTAGATTCGAAATGTACATTAAAATTCAAATAAATGTTCCAAAAAATTTTACAGTCGAGTAACGGGTAATTGGAGAGATTTTAAACTTTTTTAGTGTTTTTTTGATGAAAAATACGTTTTTTCGGAATTCTGAGTACGCCATCAAATCGGGCGTATAATTTTACATAAAAGTCCCTTTGACACCAAATTTCTATCCCGTCACCGTTTCAGGCTGCAAATTATTGAAAAACACCTCTTTTTTCGCATGCTCAAAAATGAAAGGGGTCGTACCGCCCTTCCGTCACGAGATATCAAAAAACGGACCTCGAATTCGTAATCAGGGACAAAAGTTACCCCTTAGGACAAAGTTTCACGCAAATCGGAAAGGGGTCGGGGCAACTGCTGTGTGAGTTGGCGGAAAATTACTCAGTTACACTCTTAAAAAAATACTCATTTTTCAAGTCGAATAAAAAAATATATTGCGGTAAAAACATTTTTTTAATCTTAATTCAGTGCCTTGCTAACAATAGGTGCACAGAAAAAAAAAGTTGAATTTTGGTAGGTTGAAAATTTGGTTGGTTGAATATTACCATAAAAATCTACAAAAATCACAAGTCGAAAAAATTAATCCAAAAACATTCGTTTTCAATCATTTTCAAGAATTAATATAAATATTTTGTTTTGACATTAAACATCGGATCGGCAAAATGTATACGAAATTGTCTGATCTTTTCAAAACACATTGTTGATTTGAACTTGAACTTATACTGCGACAGGTTTAAGAAAGTCACGTCATCAACATTTTTTTTTGAAAGTGAATACCTATATCTCAAAAACGGTGCGTTGCAATACCTGTAGATTATTGTTGAACTTGTTGTAATATAAAAAGGAATTACACTGAATCAACACGTTTTAGCATTTTATTAATACATGATAACAACACTTTTTTTTTACAGGCAAAGAAATTCAACCACTTTTCAAAACCAGGAAATACGCCAAAACTGATATCCCAACTATTACAACGAAAAAAGCAGCAATAACATAGCCAACATATTTCCAGCTTGATTCATCAAATTTTTCCTCTTGGCTAAACAGATACTTGTCTAAAAGCCGTTCATATTTTTTGCAATCACACGGTTCATTTCGGACTGGCCAAACTTTTTCCTTCTCAAAATCCAGTTGACCGACAATTTTACCGTTACGTTTCAAATTTTCAACCCTCATTCCACCTCCATCAAGAGTCGTCAACCGCAGACGATCATTCCGCACCCTTTTTCATTGATCTCTTTCGTTGTCAAAGCGCCGGAAACACTTCAAAGGACCATTCGGAACATGCCGCACTACTTCCAGCGTTACATCGTAACTGGACATTCCCTTTTGGCGGCAGACTGCTGAAAGTTGGATCTTGCTTGGGTCGGTTTTATCCTCATTCTGTGTGACAAACGAAACCACCTCCATAGCTACGCAAAGAGGTTCCGAATTACTTCCAATTATGTCCAGAAATGATCCTCTGGAGTTGGCACCGCTTTGAGCCGAGTCTCGGTGAATTACGGGTGTTAGGCCTTTGGTTAGGAAGTGGTCCAAGGTGCAGTTGGGATGGGCGGGTTCGGCTCCGTCAATTGAACAGTCGCTTAGCACGCAGATTAGTTTTGGGGCTGCCTCAGGGAGGATGACCAGGAGTAACAGAAGCAGCATTTTGATCGTAATGTTCTGGGTGGACTAACAAAAATCGTTGCGTTTTCCGTGACCTCGAAGTCATTATCTGCTAGTCTGATTTGTAACAGAGTCAACAGTTTAACGTCTTACGACACTTGGGCATCTTGACCTTTCAACGACAATGAGTATATCGCAATCACCCCCAAAATTACAACGATAAATCCAGTCGCCACTCCGTAGGCGATAAGTTTCTCACCGGCGGAGTCAACAAGGCAATCAATATACCTTCGAGCTAGTCCATCAAACTCTTTACAGTCACATTCCGGTTCCGGATCAAAGGTCCCATTCCGCTCCACAAACTTCATCTTTCCAACGATTTCTCCATCTAGATCAAGGTTTTCCACCTCAACAGAACGGCCAGCAACCCTAACCCTCAGAAGATCCCCCCTCAAAGCCTTACATTGATCCGTCACGTTGTAGAACAGGTTCAAACACCGCAGGCGACCTCCCGAGACCCGAACAACGTCAAAGCTCAACGCGTAAACATACAATTCCGTGTTTTGGCACATCGTCCTCCCGACCAATTTTCGTGGTTTTGCAGGGTCCTTAAAGTTGGAGAATTGCGTCGAAAAGATGACACAGCTCGGATCCGTCACACTGGCGGACACATCTAGCAATGATCCTCGGATCCTACGCTTTGAAGATGGTTGACCGGCTACGGGCATTAAATTCAGCCTGGTAAAGTGATCCTCGGTACAGTTTGGGTGAGCGGGTTCGGCGCCAGGAATCGAGCAGTCGCTTAGCTCGCAGATCAGATCGGCGGCCACCGTCCGAAGGATGGTCACAATCAGGGGCAGTGACTTCAGGACCATGGTGATAACAGGATTTCGATGCACTACACTTTGCTGTGGCACTGTCTCAACTCGATTAAATATAAATTGAAGGCAAAAATTCATTGAATTTGCCATTCTACTGAACTTATGCCCTTTTCGGGTATAAATACTTCCTGGTATTTTTATAAGCGATTTCAGCGAATATATGAACGCACAATATATGCCGAAATATTACCAATTATGTTAATTGGAAGGGATATCATAACAATTATTATTTTCTCAGATTTCAATTCCACTTCTGGAGCAAACACCTTTTTAACCCTCTAACGCCCCTGGTTACTCCACTCATTTTTGATTTCAAAATGCAATATTTCAAAGACAATACACTTTTCCAACCTGCATCAACCTACACTGTTAGGTAAAATTGTAATATCAAGCAGCAAAAATGAAGGCTTATTATTAGGTGACACGGAGAAAAACTCATTTTTCACAAAATTTCAACTTTAACGCTGCTTCAAGCAACATGCAGTTCGATCCTCAAGGTCAAATAATAAAAATTAGAGGAAATTTTCTCAGCTTTTTGAAACGCAGGGGTGCTTTTTCTTCGTGATTTTTTTTAATTCGTAAATATTGAGATTTAAAAAAATATCTAAAGTTTTTTTTGAAAAGGTCCTATAAACCAAATTTTCATTTTTTTGCTTTTTGAGTGTTTTTGAATACCCCTGACTCAAGGCGGTTCTAAAAACACCCAAAAAGCAAAAATTGAAAATTTGGTTTATTGGACCTTTTCAAAAAAACTCCAGATATGCTCTCATTAGAAAATGGTTGGTATGGTATTTTCGATTTTTTTTCAAAAATCTTAATTTTTAATATCGGATATTTTTGGTACCAAATTTGCACCAACCTAAATTATAGCGTAAAATATGCTTTTTTTAGTCCCCTTTAAAAAATCAAAGGCCTAGATAAAATGCGTATTTTGGGAAGTCATATGAAAAGGGGGATTTTTCAAGTGTACCTTTTTTTCTGGAATGTTCTGATCACAACCTATAGCTTTGCCGAAAACATCAAATTGATTAGAAAATTTCGTCTGAGGAGGTCAGGCTTGTGAATATTTACATATTGTTTTTGTATGGAGACTTGTATGAAGAAACCAATTACGCGAAATAGTTCTTTTGGTTATTGCGTTGGCAGTTGTTTGGACAAAAACAATTCGAAATAATGTTTCTTTCTGGTTAAACACAAGAAGCTTTAAATTAGTTAAATTTGCAAATTATTTTTTACATACAAGAAAAGTATATTCAATGATTGCAAAACTACTCTGGAGTTCATTTTTTTTTTAAAAAGGTCCAAAAAAACAAATTTCCAGTCTTTGATTTTCAAAAAAATACTCCAAAACTCAACTAGTGTAAAATGCATTTTAAAACACTTGAGATATGGCTGGTTAATTCAATGTTTTGCCCCTCCCATCTACCCCAGCCAGAGCCGAGAGATAGAAACTTGAAATAGTCTTGTCATTCATCATTTGAATCAGGGTTGGTTTTCAAAAGGTCCCATCATCAATAAATTTGAAGAAAAAAAATCAAGAAAATATTCTGATTTCCTCGAAAAAAATATTTCCAAGGTTATCAACTTGGTCATACACTGTAACAGGTAAATTT
The DNA here is from genome assembly GCF_016801865.2 of Culex pipiens pallens. Taxonomy (NCBI): domain Eukaryota; kingdom Metazoa; phylum Arthropoda; class Insecta; order Diptera; family Culicidae; genus Culex; species Culex pipiens. The sequence continues at coordinate 13,356,493 of NC_068939.1, forward strand.
TACATTTAAAAATAAATACTAAATATTTTTGCTGATTATTTGTCTAAATATTTTTGTTTTTTTTAATATTACAAATATGATAAATCATATATTTTTAAAGTTATAAAAAATAACAGTGTTTAAATCACGAAAAGCAAACTAAAGCTGAAGAGCCACAGCTGACCACTTATTATGTAAATCAAATGTAATAATTATAAGAAAGATTCAATAAAGTATATTTAATTAAAAAAATTGTTTTCGAATTATTAGCAACACTGTCAAATATTTTTTGTTTATTTTTTTCTTTTTGGGTGTTTTTGAATATCCCTGATTCAAGGTGGTTTCGAGTACATCCAAAAAGCAAAAAAAAAAGTTTATTGGAATACAGAATTTTACTGAGTTTGAGTTTGTAGTTAGTCGATATTTTTGTAGAAGAGAAAAATAAAAAGTTCGCTATCTTTCAAAATTATCTCACAACGAAATTAAGTTAAAAAAATCAATTATTTATTCTTTATTACCAACAAAAATAAATAAATGGGTAATTCTCTACCAACTCACACGAAATCGGGAAAAGTTGCCCCAACCCCTCTTTGATTTGCGTGAAACTTTACTTTGTCCTAAGAACTAAGAACTTTTGTCCCTGATCACGAATGCGAGGTCCGTTTTTTGATATCTCGTGACGGAGGGGCGGTACGACCCCTTTCATTTTTGAAAATGCGAAAAAAGGGGTGTTTTCAATAAATTGCAGCCTGAAACGGTGATGAGATAGAAATTTTGGTGTCAAAGGGACTTTAGTGTAAAATAAGACGCCCAATTCGATGGCGTACTCAGAATTCCGAAAAAAACGTATTTTTTTTATCGAAAAAACACAGAAAAAGTTTTAAAAACTCTCCCATTTTCCGTTACTTGACCGTAATTTTTTTTTTTTTGGAACATGTCATTTTATGGGAAATTTAATGTACCTAATGTTGTAGAGCAGACAATTACAATTTTTTTATATATATATACATAAGGGGTTTGCTTATAAACATCACGAGTTATCGCGATTTTACGAAATTCGTAAAATCGTCTTTGTGGAACATTATTACACTCAGAGGCGTCGCGTCCACCTGTTCAACCTGTTCATAGGACAGGTGGATCATTTTGATTTCTTTATGAAGAAAGAATTAAAATATGTTCATCAAAATAATTGAACGAACATGCCAACTCTTCTTAGAATCATGAAACAGCCAAGCGCATTCGAATCCATAGAGCTCTCAATGAAAATCTAACGCGCACTGAAAATCCTCCCAAGCAGCCACCAACCTGTTCGGATTTCTCCATGCACGAGTTCCCATACAACGCATCCAAAAATACACAGAAAGCCGCCCCTATATGTACACGCTGGACGGTATGAATGTGGTAGTTCAGGGTGTGCATGAAAGCTTTTGCACAGTCGACATAAAAGCGCGCGAGCCGAGACGCGAGCAGGGAGAGAGCAAAATCTGGAGTTTTTCTCTCTCTCTTTGAACTTTGCTCTCTCCCTGCTCGCATCTCGGCTCGCGCGCTTTTATGTCGACTGTGCAAAAGCTTTCATGCACACCCTGAACTACCACATTCATACCGTCCAGCGTGTACAAATAGGGGCGGCTTTCTGTGTATTTTTGGATGCGTTGTATGGGAACTCGTGCATGGAGAAATCCGAACAGGTTGGTGGCTGCTTGGGAGGATTTTCAGTGCGCGTTAGATTTTCATTGAGAGCTCTATGGACACGAATGCGCTTGGCTGTTCCATGATTCCAAGACGATTTGGCGTGCTTGCTCAAATATTTTAGTAAAACTTTTTAAAAATGTTGCTTCAAAAAAGCGTTTTTAACTGAAATAAAGTAATAAATAGCTCTGTCAAAAGTGAGCAAGCATGTTCATATCGACAGATTTGCAAAATAATTTGGAAGAAAATAGAACGAAATCTTTAACCTACCAAGCATACGATAATTTACTTCAAAAGTTATTTGTACAAAAACAAAAATAAAAACAAAGCTTAAATAAGCTGTCGTAATAATGTCTACTTGGTTTGAATTCTTGAGTTTTGATCGTTTAAATTTTTTTTCGGAAAATTTTATAAAGTGATGTTTTTTATTTTATTTTATGGATTTATATTGAGATATGAGACGCAGTAAAAAACAAAAAATCTCAGACTTTTTATACTTAATTATGGCAATTATTTTTTATTTGTGGCTATCAATTCAAAATTTGTTATATGCTTAAAAAGCCCATTTTGAAAATCAATGCAAAAATAAAGGTTAAACGTCCAATCGATTGCACGAGTTTTTGTTAAATGAAAATTTTTATTATCATCGATATTAATTTTTTCTCTTCTAGTTTTTTAGGGAAATTTTGAAGAGAAACGTAAAATACATTTTTTATGGCCTAATTGTTTTGGTCAGGAAACTAGAGCACGTGATTTCAGGATTAGAATGGTCAACATCCGGAAGGTTTGCTTAGTGAGATTTGAAAATAATTAACAATTTTTGCTCTAATCTAATCCAATGGAACATAAGAGAAGTCATTCTAAAGAAAACTCCAGGGAAAAACTTGTGGTTGGATTACGCCTCATTTTTGAGTTTTGATTTAGTTTTTTATTCATTTACAAAACAAGCTAATTATAGAAAACTACAATGTAAAAAACATTTCAATTTTACACTTCTTAAAGGATGATCATTGCTGTAATTTGAAAAAGTTACTATTTCAATAAAAATCATGTGATCAATAATTCTCACAACAATATTGCTAACATCATCTAATTTCTCTTTATCATGTATAAAAGATATTTTTTAAATATAATTGAAAATTACTGAAAAGATTGTTTGAACAGGTAAACATTTTGGCCACGCGTCGCCTCTGATTACACTCTAAAGCATAACCCTGTAAAGTTAGAAAAAACACGAAATTTTAAAATAAAAAAAAATGTTCTAAATGAAAAAATACCCTTCTGGATCAATGTAGATTCGAAAGGTACATTAAATTTCCCATAAAATGACATGTTTCAAAAAAAATACAGTTTTTAGTGTTTTTTTTGTTTTTTTTTTTTATTTGAAAAATCTCTACATTTTTTTTTCTTTCTAAATTTTATAAGGATCAGTGATTAGTTTTGAACAAACAAAATTCCGGTTTTAACTTAGTGGTAACTCAAGAAGGAACTACTTTCCCCAATATTCGCTGTCCGACAGCAAAATTATGGGAAAGTATAGTTTGTAGCAGACTTGCGTTATGCTGATACTGCATATCATTTTCAACAACTTGACGTCAGACTCCAAAAAATCTCTAGAATTAACTAACTAACAACACTTTCGTTCTAAATTTAGTACCAATCCAAAACCCAACCACGTGTGTGCCCCCTTTCGACGCCTTACCAAAAGGGAACTTAAAATATAGTTATAGAAACTAGCCTAAATGGCTGCACCACGCCGGAGGAGCAGCTCGCTTACGGATTTGCTCCAGGGTGCAACTTTTCCCTCTTCTCTCAAATGTCGCCCCTGTCAGCAAGAAAAAGGCTCAACCCGCTTTGTAAACAGCGATTATTGTTGTTTTTGTTGCGCGCTAAAAATACAAATCCATGAACGAGCTTCGCCCTGCCGCAAATATGTGCGCGCGACTTGCGGCGTGAATTTGCGCCGAATGAACCGAACGTAATGAAAACTAATTGAAGGGGAATCGGAACGGAAACTTTTTTGGCACCAGCCGAGATGGCGGTGATGATGATTTGGGGAGGGAGGGGGGGGGGGGACGCGCCAAACCAAACAAAAATGTGTGGAAAATTGGAACGAAATGCATACGGGATGAGAATGGAAAGCGCTGCTGCAACACACATTGAGATGATGACAGTGAAAATGTGGAGACTGAGAATGAAGTAGGGGTGGGAACAAAACAGGACGAACGGACACTGAATTTTGAGCAAGTTGAAACTCTAGCGCACGGTATGAACGTTGGGAATGTGCTGCAAAAATGCTGCTGCATCAGCAGCAGAAGCAGCGTCTAGATCAAACAACACATGATGGGGGTGATGAGCTGATTTTAGAGAGAATTACACGAACAATGGAAACTATTTATAGTTTTAGATGAGCAAAGTTGACGAGATATATGAATATGATTGAGTTATGAATTTTTGGCTCATGCAAGTAAAACGGCAACAACAAAAAGAACACGAGAATTTGAAACGATCGCTTGCACGTCAGACAGAATACACGAGGAACACAATTCAGAGAGAGATGTGTGTAACAGTGAAACCATTTTTTTTTGCGTTCATTTTTGTTAATTAGGAAACGTTATTCGAAAAAAAGTGTGTTGTGAGTATGTGTGTCGACAGTCATCTTCCACCCTAAGCTGTAAAATTAAAGAGAACAGATGGACTTAATCTTAAACGAAAAAAACAAGAAACTTAAAAAATAACCCACTTCCCCCAAAACCCAACACCCTCTTAAGCCTAATCGTTAAAAATAAAGTAAAAAGCCATGCAAAAAACTGACTGTCTTCATCGTCTGTCGTGGACGGATCAACGGAGTTGGGGTTTTTGGTTTCAGTGTAGAGATCATCATCCTCGCGATCGTCTTCATCGTCGTAGTCTGCGTGATCACCTGATCCACCTTGGCCACCGCCGCCGAGTTGGTTGTTGTTGCCGCCCTGGCCACCCTGGCCCTGGCCTTGGCCGCCGCCGCCACCGAGGATTCCTACGTTCGAGTTCGAGTTGGAGCGACTGTTCGAGATGGACGAGGAGTCCTCGTCATCGTCGCCGTACCCGGAGCCGGAAGATTCGTCGTCCTCCTTCTCTAGATCGTCGCGAATCTGAAAATGTGGGAGAAAAAAGTATCGATTTCAAATTTAGTTTATGCATCATTTTATTTTATTTTTTGGAAAAAAACTTTTAAAGTAAATCGGAATAAAATGTAAGGAAGTAATTTTTTCCAAACCTAAATCAGTCCCTAAATTACTTATCCATTGATTAACTTAAACAACTGTTTCTAGATATCATCGAGATTTACATCCTCTGGCCTGGCATGTGCCAGATCTTTAAATCCTAATGGCATCTAACATCAACTTCAAGAATGTTGTGTTGTGTGATCATCATCCTGCACGGAGAAAAAAGAGTTCCCAAAATCGTGAACAAGCGTTCATGAAAATGGGAACTTCGAACAAAGTGTTCAAATCCCATGGTACGATTTTGAAAAACGTACCATGAAATTTGAACACTTTGTTCGTGGTTTCCATTTTCATGAACGCTTGTTCACGATTTTTGGAACTATTTTTTCTCCGTGTGGTAAGGGACCATCCTTAAACCAGGTAGACACTTAGGGGGGGGGGGGGTGTATGACGATTGTCCACGCTCCATACAAAAAAGTTTTTTTTGCAGGGGGGGGGGGGGCGGGTTCAGATTTCCAAAAAAGTGTCCACGTGGTTTGTGGACCACCCACAAGGCAAATTTTGTTATTTTTTTTTTCATCTAAATAATTCGTTTTGCTTTGAATATAAAAAAAAATCTCACCTAAATGAAAGTCTTTTGGATACTTATGCAATGAATTACAAAAAAGTAGCTTTTCGAAGTTTTTCAATAATAATATTTAATACATAACTAAATCACCTCGGTAAATGATGCTTTTAGCACACAATTAATTGCAAATGCTTCCTGTTTGCATTTGCAGGGTTGTTACGGGAGAGTCGAAAAAAAAATCCGCGCCAAATCCGCGCCGACCTAAAATCCAAAACCGCGCAAAATCTACGCCATATAAAAAAATATTGCGACCAACATTTAAGAAATTTTATTTTTTTATGAACAAAAACTAATTCAGAAAGTATTTGATAAAAAACTTGTTTTATGGTTAAAGGCTCCAAAAGAATAAAAGCAATAAATACATTTAAAATATCCTCAAAAGATGGTCAAGGCAAGGGTCATGAAAAAAAATCTTCAAAATAGAAAATACAATATTAAAAAACTTAAAAATTTAACTTCAACAATATAACTTCAAAATTAAATCGAAATCTAAAATTATAATATGATAAAATTTTAAATTTCGAAAGTCTAAATATTCAAAATCTAAGATTTTTTATACAGTTTGTAATCCAAAATCCTCGCTAAAATTTCACTCCGAAAAAAAATTAATTTCTGATATTTAAAATAATGTCTTCGCATAATTTCAAAATCTCTTACATAAAATTGGACTTCAAAAATTGTGGAATTCAAGAATTTAAGAACTAAGAATTTAAAAATAAAAACATTTAAGAATTTACGAATTTTAGAATTTAGGAAATGAAGAATTTGAGAATTTTAGAATTTGAGAATTTGTGAATTTGAGAATTTGAGAATTTTAGAATTTTAGAATTTTAGAATTTTAGAATTTTAGAATTTAGGAAATGAAGAATTTGAGAATTTTAGAATTTGAGAATTTGTGAATTTGAGAATTTTAGAATTTTAGAATTTTAGAATTTTAGAATTTTAGAATTTTAGAATTTTAGAATTTTAGAATTTTAGAATTTTAGAATTTTAGAATTTTAGAATTTTAGAATTTTAGAATTTTAGAATTTTAGAATTTTAAAATTTTAAAATTTCAGAATCTTAGAATTTTAGAATTTTAGAATTTTAGAATTTTAGAATTTAAGAATTAAAAATTTAGGATTTTAGAATTTAAGAATTAAAGAATTTAGGATTTTAGAATTTTAGAATTTATAAGCTTAAGGATACTGAAATCATTTTAGATTTGAGAAATTGTTTTCTATATTGTTTTGAATTTGATATTTCTTAGTTTAAAAATTTTGACTTTTTAATTTAGATTTTTTTTTAATTTTCAAATTTTCGATTACCCATTTTTTTTTATTTTGAATTTCAGATTGCTAAAATTTTGAATTTCAAAATTTCAGATTTTTTAAATTATGATTTAAGAAATTTCGAAAAAAAAATCATTTGTATTTTGATTTTTTTTTTGTTATTACAAAAACTATTTAAACAATTTTTTTCGATTTTTTTAATTTCTGAGGCTTAGAAATTGGAATGTTATGATCTTTTTATTTTCGCCAAGAATGTTTAAATTTAGAAAAAAAAATATTTCTACCGATTAAATTCATTCCAAAATTCGAAAGTGGAGGCCAGCTTCTGTTACGTCCAATCAAGCTCATATTTGGCGCCCACCAGAACAAGCCACAATAATAGTTTTTGTTATACATTTTAATGTCTATATCTTAGGGAAAAGTTTGTAATTTTTGATTTACAAAATAAAAATTGAATAAATCCAGTATTAAATTTAAAATAAATAAGGTTAAAAATCATTACTCAAAACTTAAAAAAAAATTAAATATTCAGAGCTGAGGATGTTAAGAAATGACAAGAAACATATAAAAAATAATTTTTACATAATCTTTATCTTCATTTTTCGACGTTTCGTACTAAGAAAATACAAACATTTTCAAAATTGCCATCCGCGCGAAATCCGCGCCTGAGCAAAATTAGCCAGCAAATCCGCGCCAGATCCGCGCTATCCGCGCGAAACGCGCCATCCGCGCGATCCGCGCCGTCCGTAACAACCCTGCATTTGACTGTGCATAAATCAATGCAAATAAAGCCTATAAGAAAAGCTGTGCAAAACTTTTCAAATGTTACTGCAAGAGGTCGAAAGTCAAGGTGTTGATTGACTTAAAACATAAAACAGTTTAAGTTTTTCCAGATCAAGCCTTTTTGAAACTAGCGTAAACCGGGGTAATTTTGATTTGACTTTGATAGGTTTGAGATTATTCCGCAAAATGAAGAGTACGCTTTAAACACGTACGGAATAGTTTGGAATCATAATGACCCTGCTAGAGAAGTGTTCAAAGTACTTCAAGAAGAAGCTTTCATAAAATTTTGAAAGGTTCAAAAAGTTAGTTAACTACAATTATGAAAATGTTGATGAATAGCATTAATTTAGTATTCTCAAAGTGTCATGATTTTCTCAATGAAAATGAGTTCGAATCGAAAAACGGAAGGCATTTTCGGATCCTTTGGAAAATTTTCCACTAGGAGAAATTAAAAATAATTAGTAAATAATAAATTGTATGAGTTTTTGAAACACAATTGAAAAAAAAGTCTCAAACTTTACATGCATTTTCTGTGAACAGATTTCATATAAAATGAAAAAAAAAAAAACTTTTTATTTAGGTTTCGAATTCAGTTTGAAATGCAATATGGGTGTTGTTTAACTGGGCGCTCGATAACTGGATTGTAGCCCAGCTAAAAAGCAGACAAACGCCAAAATACCAAAACAAACCGAAATGACCGAGGGGCTACTGGATGCAAAAATCATGTTCAATAAATAAAAAAAACTTTTTTCAAACTTTTATTTAATTTCAAGTCACAATTAAAGAAACACGAAAAGAAAGCATTGAAAACAAAATTGGGTAATTTTTATTTTTATGTTTCAGGAGGAAAATATTATGCATCGGTGGTCCCCTCATTATTTTTCGTTCAGCCCAGTTAGCGAGCAGCATTCGGTGACTGGGCTACGTTCTCGGCCCAATTACCGAACAAGTACTGCACAAGGATTTCCAACATGAAAACGTGATATCTCAAGAATTATTAAATTTGCCCTCAAGTTTTAATTGAATTTAATGTACGTCAACATTTTTGTATTTTTTAATCTGGCTGAAACTTTTTTGGTGCCTTCGGTATGCCCAAAGAAGACATTTTGCATCATTAGATTTTCTATATAAACTTCCATACAAATTTGGCAGCTGCCCATACGAAAATGATACATGAAAATTCAAAAATCTGTATCTTTTGAAGGAATTTTTTGATCGATTTGGTGTCTTCGGCAAAGTTGTAGATATGGATAAGGAATGCACTGACAAATAATGATACACGGTAATAAAAAATTTGGTGATTTTTTATTTAACTTTTTGTCACTAAAACTTGATTTGCAAAAAACAATTTTTTTTATAATTTTTTTATATGTTTTAGGGAACATAAATGCCAACTTATCAGAAATTTCCAGGTTGTGCAAAAAATCTTTGACCGAGTTATGCATTTTTTAATCAACAATAATTTTGAAAAACTTCATTTTTCGATGTAAAATCAAATTTGCAATCAAAAAGTACTTTATTAAAATTTTCATAAAGTGCACCGTTTCCAAGTTCAAGTTTCAGGAAAAAAAATTCAAAATAGTTGCAGTTTTTCATTTTTTAAAATTAGTGCACATGTTTGCCCGCTTTTGAAAAAAATATTTTTGAAAAGCTGAGAAAATTTTCTTTATTTTGCTTTCTTGAACTTTGTTGATACGATCCTCAATTGCTGAGATATTGTCATGCAAAGGTTTAAAAACATGAAAATTGATGATTTCCAAGTCTCACCCAAACAACCCACTATTTTTTAACGTCGATATCTCAGCAACTAATGGTCCGATTTACAATGTTAAAATATGAAACATTCGTGAAATTTTTCGATCTTTTCGAAAACAATATTTTCAAAATTTTCTAATTAAGACTAACATTTTAAAAGGGCCAAACATTCAATATTACGCAAAATATAGAGAATTTTCTCAGCTTTTCATAATTTTTTTTTTCAAAAGTGGTCAAACATGTGCACTAATTTTAAAAAATGAAATACTGCGACTATTTTCAAAAAAAAAAAAAAAAACCTAAAAATTGCCCTAACTTGAAAACGGTGCCTCTTATCAAAATTTCACTTTTTGTACTTTTTGATTGCAAATTTGATTTTACATCGAAAAATGAAGTTGAAAAATTTTTGCGACCAATATTTCGTTTTTTTTTTAAATCATTGTTGATTAAAAAAAGCATAACTCGGTCAAAGATTTTTTGCACAACCTGGAAATTTCTAAAAAGTTGGCATTTATGTTCCCTAAAACATAAAAAATAAAAAAAAGTGTTTTTTTGCAAATCAAGTTTTAGCGACAACAAGTTAAATAAAAAATCACCATTTTTTTTACCGTATATAATTTTTTTCAGTGTAGTCCTTATCCATACCAACAAATTTGCCGAAGACACCAAATCGATTAAAAAATTCCTTCAAAAGATACAGATTTTTGAATTTTCATATATCATTTTTGTATGGACAGCTGCCAAATTTGCATGGAAAATTATATGAACTAACTAATGATGCAAAATGGTTTCTTTGGGCATACCAAAGGCACCAAAAAAGTTACAGCCGGAAAAAAAAATACCAAAAAAAAAATCGAATGACTGAAATCTCAGAGAATTTCTCCTACATGTTGCATGCAACTTTTCTTTTTGTAGAAATTTTGGCAAGCTTTGTCAAATTTGATTGTTTTACTGAAAAATTTATCAGATCAAAATACTTATTTTTTAATAGGCCATTAGAGACCATCCATAAACCACGTGGACACTTTAGGGGGGGGGGGGGGGGGAGTTGAATGACGGTTGTCCACGATCCATACAAAAAAGTTTTTTTTGTATGGACAATTGTCCACGAGGAGGGGGGGGGGTAATAGATTCCCAAAAAAGTGTCCACGTGGTTTATTGATGATCCCATACCAAATTCAACGGAATAAATTCTCTACTCG
>NC_068939.1:14267843-14293194 GCF_016801865.2 Culex pipiens pallens
GAGGAGGGTAGAAACAGATTTAATTAACATTTTTTTTGGTCATAACTCATTATTAAAAGTTTTTAAAAAAATATGCGCGTGGTTTTTTTTCTAAGATTTTTTTTTTGACTTTTTATTACAATGAGGCTGTTGCAAATATTTTTAAAAGTTTTTGTCCTTCAAAATCGGCTCAAAAAATCAGACGGAGAAAAAAAATATTTTTTTTTCAAAAAACTTAAAAACTTTAATGGGAGGGCAATCAGCTGACATCAATTTAAAATTCATACCTCTGCGTATAGAACCATTTTAAGAATGTTCGTTTATTCAAAAAACAACTATGGCTGTGTTTTTTACTAACATTTACTAGATTTTAAGTAAAAAGAAGTATGCAGTAATTTTCCTAGTATCCAGACTAGGCCCCTACGCTTTTTTTACAATTTAAATTATAATGGTTCCATTTTATAGCAGAAAATGTGAAAAACATGCAAAAAATTGGAAAGGTGACTGTAAAAACATGAAAAAATTAGATAGGCAAAATGTAATGATAGGAGGTGATAGAATAGGCCAAATACTACCAAAAAATATAAACTAATCAAAATAAATGCAATTAAAATACTAAAAATGAAACAAGAAAAACATAAAACAAGAGAAGTAAAGTTTTTTGTAGAACAAAATTTGCTCAAAATGACCTCCTCAACACGGGAAAAATAAAAAAATAGAGAAAAAAATGATTTGTATCATATTTGCATTTAAAAAAATTACCAATCCAAAAATGACAGTACTGAAAGTTAGTTGTACTTCATGATTAAGAGTTTTCAGAAGAAATAGGTGCTCGGAAAATTTATTTCTCCGAGTTTTTAATTTGACTTTTTATTAGATAAGGCTGTTGCAAATATTTTTCAAAGTTTTTCTAAATCTGCTCGAAAAATAGCGGATTTTTTTTAACTTGAAAACTTCAATGGAAATTCAAGTGCAACCACATCAATTTAAAATTCATACTTCTGCGTTTAGAATCATTTTAAGAATATTCGGGCTTAATAAAAAAAAACATTTGAATTAGAGTAAATTTTCGATGTACAGTACCGCAAAAAGTTATTTCCAAGAAAATTTTGTGCTAATTTGTGTTAAATCTTTTTTAAATATTTGCTTCGGCCTAATTAAATTCCCTAAATTCATTTTTTCATATTTTTTTGATTTATTTTGATGTGTTTTGGGGGACAAAGGCATATGAGCAATTCTCTACGAAATCGGTATTTTTTTAGAATTTTATTTTTTGTATGTTTTAATCCGACTGAAACTTTTTTGGTGCCTTCGGTATGCCCAAAGAAGCCATTTTGCATCTTTAGTTTGTCCATATAATTTTCCATACAAATTTGGCAGCTGTCCATACAAAAACGATGTATGAAAATTCAAAAATCTGTATCTTTTGAAGGAATTTTTTGATCGAAGGGACAAATATTCAATATTACGCCCTTTTAAAATTTTAGATTTAACAATTTTGAAAATATTTTTTTCGAAAAGATCGGAAAATTTCTCGAATGTTTAATTTTTTAACATTGTAAATCGGACCATTAGTTGCTGAGATATCGACGTTAGAAAATGGTGGGTCGTTTGGGTGAGACTTGGAAAACATAAATTTTCAAGTTTTTAAACACTTGCATGGCAATATCTCAGCAACTAAGGGTCGTATCAACAAAGTTCAGATAAGCAAAATATAGAGAATCTCAGCCTTTCAAAAAAAAATTTCAAAAGCGGGCAAACATGTGCACTAATTTAATAAAATGAAAAACTTCGACTATTTTTAAAAAAGTCACTTAAATATGGATTTAACTTGAAAACGGTGCACTTTATCAAAATTTCACTTTTTGATTGCAAATTCGATTTTACATCGAAAAATGAAGTTGAAAAATTTTTGCGACTAAAATTTCGATTTTTTGAAAAAATCAGTATTGATTAAAAAGTTCATAACTCGGTCAATGATTTTTTGCACAACCTGGAAATTTCTGAAAAGTTGGCATTTTATGTCCTCTAAAACATTTCAAAAAATAAAAAAATTAAAAATAGTGTTTTTTTGCAAATCAAGTTTTAGTGATAAAAAGTTAAATAAAAAAATCACCAGATTTTTTTTACCGTGTATTATTTTTTTCTAGTGTAGTCCGTATTCATACCTACAACTTTGCCGAAGACACCAAATCGATCAAAAAATTCCTTCAAAAGATACAGAATTTTCATACATCATTTTTGTATGGACAGCTGCAAAATTTGTATGGAAAATTATATGGACAAACTAATGATGCAAAATGGCTTCTTTGGGCATACCGAAGGCACCAAAAATTCAGTCGGATTAAAAAATACAAAAAAAAAAATCGAATAACCGATATCTGAGAGAACTGCTTATATATTGCGCTAGAGTTTAGAATGGTGCAAGATCATATGCATAAAGATATGCATATTGCAAAATTGTGATTTTTGGAAAAAATTAAAGCAGTGCCAAACATAATTAAAAAAAAGTTTTTAGATGCAAAGTCAAATGTGCAATTAGAGTTTTTTTATGATAAAGAGCACCGTTTTAAAGTAATAGATTTTCTGCAATGTTCCTTTATTGCTGGTTGCTGAGCCACCTGAGATTTTCACAAAGTTATCGGATTAGCCCTAATGTTTCAAAACGCGGTGTTGGTTCGATCTTGTTAAAAAATAATTAAGATTTTTCCGAATAAAGAAGTTCTTTTTTTAAAGAATTAATTTTGAATTATTCTTTAAGAAAAGAGCAAAAAATTTCACTAGTTATTTTTTAAATTGATAATCATACCAAAAAATTGTGAAATATCGCTAGTTTAAAAACAAGGGCGGATTAAAAAACACCGAGAAAACTCATTTTGCACAAAATTTAAACTTCCATAGACTGTATCTCAGCAACCTGCAGTTCGATCAAAAAAGTCAAGAATTTAAAAAATATTATTTGCAAGGGTGTCATTTTCTGATAAAACGCTTGTAAAATGAAAAAGAAAAAAACTAAACACAAAAAAAAACTTTGAAAAGCCAATCAATGATTTGAAAACGATGCTCTTTATCAAAAAATGTTAAAAGTAATGTTTGATTGCAGGTTTGATTTTGGATGGTTTTGGAATTTTGTTTGAGATTTTTTTTATATTTTTTCCAAAAAACATTTTTTTTAAAATTAATTATTGATACCAGAAATCAGTCATGCTTTTGAACGGGTTCTCCGTTCGTTCAAGTTCACACAGCAGCACGAAAAATAACAGCTCTGAGAACGAACGCTCGTCTCTAAGAAACGTTCGTTCAGTAGGCCTTTTTGAAACGAACGGAGAACCCAGTTCAGAACTTCAACATTTTCCTTTGATAAGACCTCAGTAGACGAGCTAAACTTCATTGACTGTTATTCATCCGTTTACATATCAGTACTGCTAGCTTAGTGGTAACAATTAGGTTTAGTAATCAGAGGTAGTGAGTTCGAATCTCTTTTTTCCTGAACTAGAAAAGCATTGATTTTTTTTAAATCATTTAGTCTCCCTAGCCTCCCAGTTGGAGTGTCCCTTGATTTGTATAAAATGTAATTTCAGTCGTCGTCAAAAAGTTGGTACCCAACCACACAAAAAAAAAATATTTCAAAAATTGAGATTCGAATTCACTTCCTTTGAATACTGTTCTTGCATGTTACCACCGAGCTAAATAAGCTCTGTACAAATCATCTACTGAATGTTTATTTAAGTTTAACAGTTGCCATAGAGAGCCTCTGGCAACAGGCGGTTCACAGAACGCGTTCCAAACTTTGAAGAGAACGGCACGAAAAAGTGACGTTCTGTTTTTGGAACGAAAGGCAATGGCTCCTGCGCGGTGGGTTCAGTTCGTTTTGAAGAAAGAGAACGAACGCAGAACGGGTTCCGTTCAAATTGCATGACTGCCAGAAATTGCACAATCCTGAACCCTAACGCAAAATATGCCCTTTTGAGTCCCCTAAAAATATGTAAATATCTCGAAAATGTTCAAATACGTATTATGGGAATTAATCTTTTACTATAAAGGGGTTACATACATGTAAATCGGCAAAAATGTTAGAGGTTGGTTTGAGCAACCACTTATTTTTTTTTCAAAATCTGTTTTCAGGGCAAAAAATATAAATTTTCATCTTTTAACAAAACAAATATGAAGACATTTGGTTGTATCATTGCCGAGATACAGCTATTTGAAGTTAGCAGTTTCAAAAAACGGGTGCCACGATATCTCAAGACTGCTTCGACCAAATCGGCTCAAAATTTTGGTGAAAACTCGTTAAACCAGTTACGTGTGCATGACGAAGGTCGATTTTCAAAAAGTTTATTTCAAAAAAAAGATAAAAATATTTTTCTGTTTTTCATATAAAAAATCGCCAGTTTTTGATTTTTGTATTTTTTTTAAATTCAAAATTTCAAAATCAGGCTTCGTCATGCACACGGGATATGTCTTGGGAGCCTTCACCCAAAATTTCAGCCAATTTGGTCCGTCCCATCTTGAGATATCGTGGCACCCGTAAATCAACATGGTGTTCAGAGAAAAATGCTCAGAAAGTTAGACAGTTCGCTTTGCGCTTGGCAAAATTCTGAGCATAAATCGTTTCTAATATCTTCATGAAACTTTAAGGAGTGATTGAAAATCATCTTTGTAGTGGATTCAATAAATTTTCTGTAATATGAAATTATGTGATTTTCTACATGTATGTAACCCCTTAAGAAGTGAAATTAAAAAAAATCGGGATTTTTTTCAGTGAACCCTATTTATGAAAACTTAAAAAAAAACCAGTTACTCATAGGTTGTTTTGAAAATTTACTCTAGAAAAGACCTAATCATAACCTACAAATTTGCCGAAGACACCAAATCGATCAGAAAATTACTTCTCAAGATATAGATTTCCAAAAATTCACATGCCCATTTTGTGTGACCAGCTCGCAAAATTCTATGGAAAACCTAATGAATTGGCTTCTTTTGACAAAAATAAAAATGCAAAGTTGAGTTTTGAATACAAAGATAGTAATTACTCATGAAAGTTTAAAGATTAAAAAAAACTGCAATCTTTAGCTTACCCTTAGCGTGTTGAAGAAGCCGTGCGTCCGCTGGATCACGCCCGGGATGCTCGGGTTGACCGCGCTGCGGGCCCGCTGGGGCGAGGACTGTGGCGAGTCGCCGGAACCGCCGCAGTCGTTACAGCTGAGCTCCGAGGCGGACTTGCTGAGGTGTTTGCGCAGCGACGAGCATTTCGATTCTAGATTCAGTCGAGAACGTTCTACAGGTTTAGTAATGAGCCGGAATTGTTGTTTTCAGAAGGGAAGGTGGGGTGAGGGGGGGTGGTTGGGGGAGGACCAGTGGGTGGTGGTGCGACGACACAAACAGACAGAGAGAACAACAGAGTGATTTATTGTTGACTTTTATCGAGAGACATTGTGAGACAAAGAACACTGTTCCCTGGTTTCTGACTTTTTGCTTGAGGGCCAATCGAAATGTTTGGCTTAGGTTTGTTGTTTTTTGGGTGGTGAAGTGTGGAAAGTTTATTGTACTGTTTTGTGTTTTGTGCTGTGTGTGAGCCTACAGTTGTAAAAGCCTACTTTGATTGGAAAACTTTACCCTTGGGGAAAACTTTATTTGCAACGAGAGAACGAATGGAAAAGTTTTCTGGGGGTGTCACACAAGATGTTACGTCAGATTTCAGAGGTTTGTTCTCTTCAAGATTCAGATTTTTTTCTTCAGACCAGATTGAATTGTGATGAAATGGTACAAATTTGTCAAGAAAAATATTGTGGAACCCAAATCTGACCTTTCCAAACCTTTTCTCATCTCATTTTCCAATGTATTTATTTCACCTTTCCTCTCTGAGGTCATTATCATAATTCCCCAAAAAAACATCAACATTTCGCTCATGGGCTAACTAGAAAACTTTCTCTCCATATGTTATATTTTCCTTGTCGAAAATGTTAAACATCGCATCTCATGTAAGCAAATTCAAATTGGAAAACTCCGGAGCACATGAGACCCACGTTTAAAACTTTGTACACTGCCATTAGCATTATTTAACGTAAATCCATCGCGTCACCGGGCTGTGGCGTGGTGACGAGAGTCAGTCACTGTTTACTTATCAATTTTAATGGAGTTTCGACAGCGTGTTGGCGGTTCAGCCCCTTTTGCGTACCGGCATTTGTTCTTTCTTTTTTTTCTGACACCGTTTGATAAATAATACCGGTATTTGAAGTTTTTCGTTCCGGCAAACATGTGGCCACCATAAGTTTGATCATTTGAATAATGCTAAAATGGTGCATTTTCACCTCAGAAATTTTAATTCCAGGCCAAAAGCACATTAGCTCCTGACCAAAGTTGCACTTTAATCCCACTTTCCCGGGGAAAAAGCCCGGTGAAAACACACAAACTAATGGCACCCATTTATCGTTACAGTTTAATGCGTTTTACTCTCCGGAACGAAACGAAACTGCATGCCGGTTTCTCATTAACCCTCTACAACCTAACCCCGCCTCTAGACGGGCTTCGATCTAAAAAATCGCCAAAAATCAATTTTCCAACCGATTTTTGATCTTTAAAAAGCATTGGAAAGAAGAACTCTTAAAATATAAGAAAATTTATGGGTTGGAAGTTTAACTTGTTTTATGTGACTTTGCCAATGTTTTTAAAAATGTAATTTTTTTAGGGGTCAACTTTGGCTGTGTTTTTTAGTAACATTTTCTATATTTTCAGTAAAAAGAAGTATGCAGTAATTTTTGTAGTGTCCCAGACTATGCCTCTACGCATTTTTTTGCAATTTAAATGATGATGGTGCCATTCTATAGCAAAAAATGTGAAAAACATGCAAAAAAATGAAAAAGTGACTGCAAAAACGTGAAAAAAATAGATAGGCAAAATGTAATTATATTAGGTGGTAGAATAGGCCAAATACTACCAAAAACAAACATAAACTAAACAAGATAAATGCAAAATAAAATACTAAAAATGAAACAAGAAAAACATAAAACAAGAAAAGTAAAGTTTTTCGTAGAACAAAAGTTGCTCAAAATGACCTCCTGAACACGGGAAAAATAAATATTTTCGAAAAAAAAATTTGGGCAGTAGAGGGTTAAAATGGTACTTCTCCGGTGCCGGTGAAATCCCGGTTGGTTTCCTCCCACTCCATTTAGCGGCAGAATGAGCTTAGCCAACAGTTTTTATGTTTGTGGAGGTGGGTTGGCCTCATCCTCCTGGAGAGAATGCAGTACATACTGTGCATAAATGTAGCACTTTTCAAGTCGAAAGTCAAGGGTGCGTAGTCTCTTCCGACGCTACTTGTTTGAATAGGTGTTTGGTTGAGGTGGTTTTCATGATACTTCGGAAATTTTAAGGAGCAGTTTTTTGTCAGATCTTGAGAAGTTGAATATTATATCATTTTAAAAATGTTATTGTTGAATTACAAAAAAATCGTCAAATTAGTAGTTAATGCAATAAAAAATCAATCACATATTGCAAAAAATAACCAAAAAACATTTATTGCAATTCCGAAAAAACACCTTTTGCTGCAATTTAAGTCAAATGTCAATAAGTTTAGTCAATTCACCGTTCAAATCAAAACAATATTGAAAAGTATAACTATTCGAAATAGAGGTGGGCAATAAAAGAGCGAGCCGTTCAAAGAGCCGGTTCACTAAAAAGTGCCGCGGTTCTTTTTGAGACTCCGGTCTTTTGAAAGAATCGTTCCAAGAAAGAATGATTTTTAACTTGAGTCTATTTTTATGTTTATAAACATAATTCATCAAATTTCCAACAAATTGTAGTATTAAATTTGTTTTTGAGAATTGAAAATGCAATTTCAATTATAAATTGTACCATGGTGTACTTTTTCAAGTACTTTAGGAACGGCAGGTTAAAGAGGGGCTTTTCCCGACATCTTGAGAGCTGAATCATCATTCTTATTTTGTTAGGGGGACTATTGGTACTTTCTCATCAATGTATATTGAAAGACTCTAAATAGCATTTATCAAATATTGGACACCACTGAAAAGTTTTCAACTATTTTTTTTCAGTTTCCTAGTTTTCCTTGAAATTTTAAAAGTGAATAATTTTTTCAACAACAAAAAATCATGTACAACTGAGCGTACATTTACGTTTTACTCGAATAAAAATTTTAGCATTTTAAATTGCACAGCTTAGAAAATTTCAACAAACATCAACAAACTAAAGCAGTTATAGAGCTCATAGATTTTCGTAAAATGAATAACAATTTTCTCCAAAATCAAAATCCAAGGTTTTAGTTTTGGTGCCAATTATTCGAACTATTGTTTTGAAGCGCATGTTCTCGTTTTTAGTTTTTTTTTTTCAAAATTAATGAAAGTACAATAAAAAAGACTAAAAATCCCATCATTCCAAGCATCATTTAAAAAAAAAGCCTTTTCATCAAAAAGAGCGAAAGAGCCGTTCAAAAGAGCCGATCTTTTTAATGAGCGAACAAAAATGAGCGGCTCCTAAAAAAGAACGATTTTGCCCACCTCTAAAAAAGTTCAACTTTTCTGCATCCATTTCAGTGCAAAAAAAAAAGAATAACTCTTAACGGTGCACATCAACAAGAGCTTTTGCACCCAGATTTTTGTTACAGATATTTTAGTATCTTCAAAACTACGGGTAATATCGAAATATTTTTTAATTCATCCGCTAAAGTACTGTCCACAAAGAAATTTACAACAAAGTTTGATTAATTTTACTTTCCCGTTATTGCAGGATTGGGTCCGTAAGTTTGACCATTTTAGAATAAGAAGACAACAACTTCTTTCGTTGCTGTGCACCCTTAAAGCCCTTGTATCGAAAAATATTGACCTTTCGTTTTTTTAAAGAAAAGTTTGCCGTTTCGTCGTTTGAGAATGATAGGAAAAGTGTTGTTGAATTAGTAAACCAGAATCGTCAACTTTGTTTCCGATTTCGTTGTAATTATTGTTATTGAAATTATTTGAAATTATTCAAGATGGACAACATTACAAACTCGGAAAAAATGCTGGCAGTTAGTGAAACATATTTTTTTAAATCATTAAAGGACTATCTATCCAAACAAAAATATGGAGTGAGGACAACCGACCCTCATCAATTTGAAATTTCGTTTGTGAACAGAAATCCTGAGCTTGGTGTCTATTGGGCCATTTCTCGCTTTCTGAATTGTTTTAAAAAAAACCGTTTATAGCTTCAACATTTTAATTATTATACCAAAGATATTGTTCAAGTTGCATTCAGTAGAAAATTGGCCAAAAAATTGGTTAAATATACATATTTTACCCTAAAACGTCATACTTGTTAAAGTTAGAAAACCTATATGGAGAGGCGAAATCTTGAGTTTTTTTTGATAAGGTCCTATAAACAAATGTAAACATTGAGTGTATCCCGCTTACTCCGATGGACTTTGACATAAGGTGTGAAAGGGATACACTCAATGTTTACATTTGTTTATAGGACCTTATCAAAAAAAAGTCAAGAAATGTTTTCCGCAGGGTTCCAATCGAGCTGTCGAACCAGAGTGACAAAACCTTGTAATATTAAGGTTGGAATCACTTTTCAATATTTTTGAGGTTTGTATGGCCTCAAAACAAAAATAAATAAAAAAATATCTTTTTTATAGTATTTTCGCAAATGTTATATTCCTTCATTAACCCTCTACTGCCCAAATTTTTTTTTCGAGATTTTTTATTTTTCCCTTGTTCAGGAGGTCATTTTGAGCAACTTTTGTTCTACGAAAAACTTTACTTCTCTTGTTTTATGTTTTTCTTGTTTAATTTTTAGTATTTCAATTTGCATTTATCTTATTTAGTTTATGTTTGTTTTTGGTAGTATTTGGCCTACTCTACCACCTCCTATCATTACATTTTGCCTATCTAATTTTTTTTCATGTTTTTACAGTAACTTTTTCAATTTTTTGCATGTTTTTCACATTTTCTGCTATAAAATGGAACCATTATCATTTAAGTTGTAAATAAATGCGTAGAGGCATAGTCTGGGGCATTAGAAAAATTACTGCATACTTCTTTTCACTTAAAATATAGGAAATGTTAGTAAAAAACACAGCCAAAGTTGACCCCTAAAAAAATTACATTTTTAAAAACATTCGCATAGTCACATAAAACAAGTCAAACTTCCAACCCTAAAATTTTCCAAAATTTTAAAAGTTCTTCTTTCCAATGCTTTTTGAAGATCAAAAATTGGTTGAAAAATGGATTTTTGAGATTTTTTAAATCGAAGCCCGTCTAGAGGCGGGGTTGGGTTGTAGAGGGTTAAGTATGTTTCAATTGCAAGAAACCAAACATAAAAAATACTTTAAATAACTGTAACTTGAAATCAGAGCACTTTACAAAACAAAAATTAAGTATTTTCGATTGAAAAAGGTTTTTTCCATTCAAAAATGATTTTAAATATACAGTCCAAACTCGATTATCAGAAGCCTCAATTAGCCAAAGTTTCGATTATCCGAAGTTTAACTATCCAAAGGTTTGAATCAGAATTCGAATAATAGAATCAAGCACAAAAAAAATCGGTATTTTTAATTCCTTATTTTTAACATCAATTTCGAGTTCTACGACCCCATTTTAGTTAAATTTGAATGGTTGATTGCCTTAAAAATTTTAAGTATTTCGTAACCGCCATTTTGGCCGTCATCATGGATTTAAAAATTCTAAATCACTTAAGAGTAGTTCAGGGGCCATACTTAATAAGACAAAGAAAAAAAAATCGTGATTCGATTATCCGAAGTGAAATTTTTATGAAGCCTTCAAAAAGTCGATTCTGGACTATATTTATATAAAATATATCACAATACTTTTGATGTTTAATCAGAAATCACATTCTATTTAAACAACAATTGAAAATCATATATTATAAATTATAAAGCAAAAGCATGCAAATCAAAAAATTGAGTTCTTTTGGATTGCAAATTTGGTTTAAAATTAAAAAAAAATAATACAAATATTATTTTTACATTTTGTAAACAAATCTATTAAAAATCAATTTGATTTCGTCAAACTCACTTTGTGAAAATTGATTTTTTTTTGAGTTTTTAGGTGGCAGCGGCATTTTTGATTTTTCATTTATCCGAAAATAGAAAAAAAAATGTTTTCTATGACATTTAAACTTTTGCGTTTTATTGTTTGAATTATCATTATCTAAGGAATAACTAAGGCAAAAATAATACAGAAAAAACCATATCAAGATACACATTTCTGAGCATTTTGCATAATCCCATCTCGATTTTAAATGACAACTTGTATGAAAGATAATGAAATTGGCTTCTCTGCAAAACCAAATACAAAACAAGGAAATTCTTCATTTACCGAATATCTCTGATTTAAAACAAACTATCAATGAAGGCCGAAGTGTATCAAATTTCAATTAGAAGAAATAGATTTTTTTCGTTTTTTATCATTTTGAGAAACTGAACTGGAGTTAAATGCATTTTAAACATCTTTCGTTTCAATTAGAGGGTGACGATTCTCGAGATTTTCAATTTCCCGGGAATCGAGAGTTGAATTTGTCCATTTCCCGGGAATTCCCGGGACCCGGGATTTTTTTTACTATGCCAATAGTTTCAAAATTTAAAAAGAAAAGTATTAAATTCATTATTTATTCGTTAAATTAAGTATCGTCATAATTTTGAGGAACTATATAGTTTACTATAATTGTTTTAAAATGTTTACCTATCATAATTCGCAATGAGTGACTTTTCAAATGTTGCACAAACTTGTTCCATGAACTTCTTATTATTAAATTTTTGTGAAGTAAAAACATAGCTAATATATAATTTCCCAGTATCGAGATTTTTGCAATATGATAAATAACGACTCAAAATAACAATTTAAACTTTTTTTCATCCTTTTTAAGGTCAACTGTAAATTTAAATTGAAGATATATTTACAGTTATCAGGAAAACCGGAGTATTCACAATTGGCGAACCTTAACTTTACAAAGATTACCGCTCCAGAGTTTTTTTTCCAAAATATAATGTAATATTGAGGTTGACGTGAAACATAAATTGACATCGCTTTGACATAAAAAAAAGAAATTACCTTGAAAATTAACTTAGGTACTTAGAATTAAAAAAAAAATATGAGAATTGCTATGCTCGAGAGAAGATATGGAATTTGAACTTATCTTGAAAAAGCTTTTACCTCTTAGAAATAATAAATAAAAATAATATTTCTAGAGTTTTTTTCATAACGTCCTATAAACACTCTGGATTTATAAAAAAAAACATTAAATTTCATTTCTGGGGTGTAACTGCAGAGTATGTTTTAAGGTAAATTTTGGGGTCCACATTTTTTTGGCTTCTCTAGATTATAGTTATTGGAATTTTTGACAAGTTAAAATTTAAAAAATAAAAAAAATATATGAATAGGAAGATTAGAGAAGCATTGGTTTATTTGAATTTGAACATCGAACATTAAACACCCAATGTTACAAAACAATTTTGAATTTTTCAAATAATTCTTGATTAGTTTATAAATTTTGCTTCAAAATTTATGAGTTTAAAATTTCCCGGGAGTCTCGACCGAATTTCCCGGGAATCGAGAAGTCCAAAAATGGTCGATTTCCCGGGAAATTTTTCCCGGGAATTCCCGCTCGTCACCCTCTAGTTTCAATGTTAAAAATTGTTCAATTTTGTTTTGCTCCTTTACAGTCGAGGGACATAAACACCAAAATTTTTACTTTATTAAAAAAAAACAAAAAACAAAAATGGATAAAAATAGATTATTGTGAAGGGATTTTCTTAATGGTAAAATTGAGTCAGTTAAAAAAAAGAAAATTGAAGAGGGAATGCGGTTAATGTATAGCAACTAGTCGATTACAAGAATCTTTCCCAAGCTGATAGAAGAGATTTTCACGATGAATTATGAGTTTATCTTGCCTTTACAAATGGACGCAATCCACCTGGAGCGCTGTTTACTCCGGCACCAAGGAAATTTATCGAAGCTAATGATTTATTGTCCAGTATTTTGCCATCCCTACCTTCCTATCACAATAAATGATTCTCTGAAAAGGAAAACAAACAAAAAACAATCTCTCTTTCAGCTCGACGACCATCAATGGATGTAGCGAAAATCAATCAAAAATCGACAAAAAATGTATTGTATCAAAAATAATTTTAAATTTTCATTCAGATAGATAAATATCCTGAAAATCCCCATTCTTTTGTCTTTCTTTCATGCAAAGTGAACAAAAAAACAGTCCATTATCATCAGTTTATCGTTTCTCATCATCAAACGACGGCGAAGATGGCCCATTATTGGCCCTTTTGGCGATAGCCATCACCATCGCCAACACACCGCTGAATGGCCACTGATGATAATCACTTGACCTGGCCATCGATAGCCCATGATACACGGGGAAACGGGGGGCCTTTTCCCATTCAGCATCGTTATAGTGGGCTAATCGAGCACGTGGTAGAAACACTTTGGGACTGTACTTAGTTGGGGGTGTATGACACACTATCCAAGCGAGGAACGGGTGGTTCGACCTTCGGGAGTGATATTTGAGAAGGGTCTAGGGATCAAACGGGGCTCAATCAGCTAATTTGTCTCAATTTTGCGTGGGATGAGACTCAACTGAGTAAATTTTGATAGTTTTTTTTGACGTAGACTTACGTCTTTGTTGAAGGTACTGGGGTGCCATTCCAAAAAACCCGGGCCGAAGGCCCTGGAATATTGCGTCATCCGTCAATCGCTTATATCTTCCTTCCCTCAAATCGAATCGGCACGATTTTGGTTCCATTCGATTCGAAAATTATTCAGCAATTTGCTATAAAACTTTCATTGTTGGCAAAATAGTTTAACTGTTGAAACAATTGAATGTTTTAAAATGTTTTCAAAATGCAGAGATTTTGCAAGCAAAATGAGCGCTTCCCACTCACGGACGGGAATGTCAAGTACCTATTTTGAGGGGAAAATCATCCGAGCAACGCGACCGAGTGTCGGTCGCGAAAAAGGAGGGGAAGTAGCGGACCGAAATCATATATAAGAACGCGCGCTCAGCCCATTCTATCATTCACGTCTCAGACGTCGGACCGGCAGCAGCAGCAGCAGCAAAGCTCAGCCCAGAGCAGCAGCAGGAGAGAGGGACCAGGACTGGAAAAGAAGTGCGCATCGCCTTCTCGTCGTCACCTTCAGCCAGTTGCCTCTCGATGGCCGGACCTTTTGGATCTTTCGTGGTAGGGGGTGAAGACTTCCCAACTCTTCGGAGTTGCTTCACTCCTCGTCCCTCGTCCCACCCGGGACGAGGCATCAACAAGATGAGGCGCGCGCCTGCTGCCTTCTGCCAAAAAGCCTCTCGTGGGTCAAGCCATGGTTGTGGACATCCAACTAGCTCGTCACATTCGCGACGAGCGCTTCTGAAAGAGTTACGTCGTATTCAATTCCAAACTGTTGAAAGAGTTGCCCTCATCCCCGGGACGAGGCAGCGAACTGCAAAAATTTCAATTTAAATTTCAGGAACATATTTTGGTCTTCGGGGGCGACGGAATGCTCTCGCCCCCAACCCCTCTGCCCTCCCCCCATTCTGCTCTTAGCATTCTTGCAAAAATTCATCCAATAAACGCAATCAATTCCCAATTGTTAGTGCTTGTGCCCTCAGGGCATCTGCAACGCTGGAGTGCGAATCAAATTTTGCATCCGGCTTATAAATACCGAGATCAAATTTGCCACCTTGAAAAAACTCCGTCATCGCCACCGCTAGGGTAGCAAATTTGCCACCGAAACAAGCCCACCGCGGGAGGCAAATATGGGTTTTATCATCTTTTGCTCTCGTTTACCTTCAAAATCAATAATTATGTATTGATTCATGCTTAGAAATGCTAAAAATTTATTAGTCTTTTTAATCATATTGAAAATTTCATTTTTTCGAAAATGTCGAAAGTTAAACAACTTGCTACCCGATTTGATTCTCACCAAACCCACACATCTTAACTTTACGTAGTCTACGCCATTCCGGTTATGTCTGTGACATAACTACTTTGACTTTTTTGTTTCATTTTGATAAGACTCTTTTTAAAGATTCTCCATAATCATCATCATTTGGTGAAGAAACCTCCAACGACCATAACTTACCAGCTTATGACTTACAAAATCTTCACGTGAATCGCATTAAATCGTGATTACTGTTCCTCCGAAGCACACTCCCACTAATGGCACAAACACAATTGCACCAGCTATTTTTAGCGCTCAGCTCCCGCGAGAACAGTGATAACGAACATTTCGCCGAAAATTAAATTTCCACCTCGCAATAGTTATTTGTTTTCCAGCACCGGAAAGAAAAACTTCAGAAATACAATCTTGCTCAACGTGACCTACACTTCGCTGTGCAACTTCCCCTTAAGTCCTTAGCATGCCATGCTTTTTGCGCCCGAAATTAGATTCCCCGCAGAACGAGCACACGATCTGCAACAATAACTCCAGGATGCACTTTTTCTTCTTCCTCCCACGAAAATTGCAATCTTGCAAATTTGAAACACCACTCCGATTCCTTTTATCTTCTCCGAACACCGAAAACCGGCTCGACTCAGATGCAAAAAAATTCCCGGAAAAACTCCCGGACCAACCCAACACTTGTGTTCTCGTCGAGTGCCACTGGGAAACTGAGTTGGCGGCGGCGGACCCGAAAACACATCTTGCCACAGCGTGCTGAGTTCTAATTTTCCCGATTGGTTGGGATTTCGGAAAAAGTGACGTAAGTGCCAAATTTTGGTCTTTTTTTTTAAAAAATGTTTTTTCAACTTCAATTTCTAGAATTTGTCGCTTACGTCACTTTTCCAAAAAAAAACTTCCGAAAAGACTTTCTCCCTCTTCCGGTTCCTCGGATATCGGTGGCATTGAATTCAGTGCCTGCTGGCAGACGCGGGATGATTGTTGTTTTGAAAGAGAGAAAGTGTGTGTGTGTGGGCGGGAAAATTGAGGGAGGAGGGACGTTTTCCTTGCACAACGAATTTCCCTTTTTTGCCCTGCCACAGGAAATATTTGCGTGGTGAAGGGAAGTGCGAGCAGTGGGAAATATTTTGCGGAAGAGTTTTTCTTTGGAGACACTGGCGGAAATGTGACAATGGAATTTTCTGCAAACAAAAAACAATTCAATCAATCAAGTGTAAATTTAAATAGTTTTATTACAATGCCGTTCTATCGAAATAATTTTACGTGATTTTATTGAAAATTTAAGAATCAGTAAGAAAATTTATTATTTGAAAGTTGAAAAATAACAAAGTTTTAAACAGCCAATGTTATTTGCAAATTTACCTAATTCGTAAAAATCAGCTCACTAATAAAATATTTTTGGGTAAAATTGCGAGTTATCTCATAAGAAAGCTTTTTACATTGCCTTTATTAGGATGCCATCAGAGAGTCAACTGTACGTACATCTTTTTTGTTTTCATTGTGCGCTTGAAAAAGTTAACTTGAATGTATTAAAATTAGATAGTTTATTATTTTTGATGAAATTTTATTTTGATTTATTAAGACATACAATAATGTAGATTCACATTTTTTAAATGTAAACGTTTATGTTTATTTCTGACACATAGTTGTGTAACAAAAAAACACAAAGAATTTAAATGTAAATATGGAATGTGTAAAATTTGATTTTAAAGATTGACTTTTATTACTTGGTTTTTTACCTGAATTAAGGATAAAGCGGTTAATTTACATCTTGAGATTATATTTAACTTTTTTTTTTGGCATAAAAGATAATGAGGAATTCTGTAGAATTTTTGATTCCAAAAATTTTAATTTTATATTTTTTTATTTGGATGAAACTTTGTTCATAAAATTTCTTTGTCAAAAGAAGTCATTTTGCATCATTAGTTTTTCTATAAAATTGTGAATATGTGAAAATCTGTATCTTAAGAAGAAATTTTCTGATCGATTAGGTGTCTTCGGCTAAGTTGTAGGTTATAATTATTACTTTTAAGATTTTTTTCTTTTACTTTATGTTGAATTCCCAAAACAAGTATTTTATTAATTTTAGATTTTTTTTACTTTAAGTTGAGTTCCCAAAATACGTATTTTTTTATTTTCGAAATTTGTTGATATGTTTAATGGACTTTAAAAAATACATCTTTTGATTCATTGTAATGGTGCAAAATGTAGTTAGGGAGATTTGAATTTTTGAAAAAAATAGTTAATAAATGAGCAATTCTCGCTGAAACCGTCCCACTAGATGCACAAGCCCTCGCGTTTACCTTTCCAACGATATATAAGTTTTTGATGTTTGGTAAGAAATTAGGGCGTTTTTTCGAAAAAATCCATTCTTCAAAACAAGTTTTTATTTACAGGTGGCTAACGGCTGACATTTTCATTGGTTCGAAGGTTGTTTTTATGGTTTTTTGGTGCGCTGAATAGAATGAGAACATTGCCGTAACGATTTGAGAACATGTGCATCTAGTAGGACGGTTTCAACGAAAATTGCTCAAATACAAAAAGTTTAGATAAAAAAATAAACTAAAACCGTTTTTAAAAGCAAATTTGAACTTGCAATTGAAGAGTACTATACATTCCTTTGTTAATTGTACCATTTTCAAGTTATAACCATTTTTAAAGTAAAATTTTGGCTTTTTTGAGTTTTTTTAAATTGAAAGAAATATTTTTTTAAAGAACGTATCTTAAACAAAATATTTTGAACAGCTGGTGATAATTGGTTTCTCAGATACAGCCTCACAAAGAATTCGAATCGATGAAAATGAATTTCTCTAAGTGTCTCATAATAAGCCTGTAATTTTCAACTGAAGATATCTTGGAACGATTGATCTAAAATATGACCTAAGGACAATTATCTATTTTAAATTAATTTAAGCTTAGCTCGAAATAAAATTTTGTTAAAAAACTACATGTTCTATATGTTCATCCTTTATATGTAAATTTACTTACGTTTATGAGGAAAATGTAAAATTACACGTTATATGATGTGATATTACATTTCTTCAAAATAAATTTGAAAGCTGCCACAAAAACTGTCCACATTATCAAATGTAATACAGTCTACTCCCTGGTTGTCAACACTGAAGGGGCCATCGAGGTAGAGATGCAACCGGTCCAAGAACCGTTTACAGAAAGTTGTAAAATATAAACTTGATTGCAAATTTTGGGAGCGAATCATGGCAACGTCCTACAAACAAATGCAAACGAATTTGTAAATTCCTAAAAAAAATCTCTGTTTCGCAAAGACAAAAAAATCTGCGGAAGGAATGTTTGAATGAAACAAAATTCAAGGGAACATCGGGTAAGAAATTCATCGAGATAGAGAGGAAATCGAGGAATGAAGATGATGAAGCACACACAGTTAAAAAGTAAAAATCTGGGAGGTAATGTTGTTTTTTATTAATGTAATTTTTTCGCATTTTTTATGGATTAATTAAGACTACACCGAAACAATTAAATTAAATTAATTATGTTCAAGTTTTTATTCATTTTTTTTAAACAAAATCTGTCATAATTTCCGGATGTAATTTCAACATATATATATTTTTTTTACTTTGAAACTTCAAAAGACTGACGAAATCATTAAATACATATTGATAAAATGAAGATCGACAACCATAAGAGATGAAATTACCATAATTTTCTTACACCTGTTAATATGGAATTAGTTTAAACTTAATGGTGTAAATTAATCTTGCCCTAAACTAAAAATTAATGAAATTTTGTTGCAATTTGGAGAAAATCAAAAATTAGTGTCATGGTGGCTCTTACGGATTTTTGAAAACTCACCCGAGAAATGCTTCAGATTGTTTCTGGTAAATATTAATGTTCAAAAATACTTATTGAGACACAGACAGGTCTGAAAATTTCCCACCGTGTCCGCTTCCTCGTGAGAAATGCCTTAACTTTGTCGGAAGTTATGTGCCATCCCTTTTCCAACTTTTTTATTCTCTCTCACCAACCAACTAATGTAAGTGTGAATATAGTAAGCCCGTGTTCAACCAGCCAGTGTAGTAAAAACAACCGCTGTCCCAACTTTAGTACGTGATTGAGAAAGCTGCTCCGCGCTGCATCCTCCCACCCATACCCCAGTCGGCAATCAAATTATGTCGTGACACTTGGAAGGTTGGCAAAAAAAACTCGGGGGCGATATAAATAAGAGTGTAATCTTCAACCCCCTAATGGCTTCGGCGGCTGTCCCACCCCTTGGCCACGCCAGCCGGCTGCCAATATGATGTTTTATGCTTCCCTTACGGCACGATCTGGCGGACTCCACGTCGAATTTGCTTTATGTGTCACTGAGCAAGGATGATTAGGGTAAATTGGTGAGTGTTGGTTGGTGGTGCGATTTTGGCGTGTCCAAGTGGACACAGTTGTCTCAAGTGTGAGTTTTTTCAACATTGTAGAACTATTTCAACTTTTTTTTAAATATTTTTTTAAAGTTATTTTCACAATTTGTTCTATTTTTGTGAAACATTCGATGCATCATCAAAATGTCCAATTGGTCAATGTTGTCTCATTTTTTTACGCCTTTATTTTTGTATTGTCCAAGTGACCAATTTGTCCCAAATTTTTAAAGTAAGAATGTGTAAGATGACCTCAGCATTGTGTGTTGCCCAACAGTTAAAGTTGTCCCAAGCTTTATTGTTTTTGATCTTTTGTACATGTTTAGTGTCCAAGTGTTGTCCCACCATTTTGATCGTTGAAAATATCGTTTAAGACAAACTGAAAGAAATTTCTGAAAATTTTAGTAAATACGGGTGTCCGTGTGGTCAAATTTGTCTCAAAGTTGCTTGTTTAGATGCAAGATGTTTTTTTTTATATTTTTAATTCAAATGTTTAAATAACTTGTCCAATAATCAACACCAAATGTCCCCATTGATCGCAACCAAGTCAGCCAAGGATAACGGGAAAAAAGATGCTCATCACCATCGCAGCATCGAGAACAAGACCCGTGTGTCAGTGGCAGCCCCTGAAAGGGCAAGGTCGCCAGGACTCCGGTGAGATTTAATTGAATTCTGCCTCTCCGTAATCAAATTGCATGCAGGTTAGGTTAGGTTGCCTTTCCGGGTTACTCCGATCCGATGGCACACAGCTTGCGGAAGGACTTTTAGCTAGAGCGTAAATATTTAATGGAAAAGCCGAAACTGACCACGCTCGCTCCGGGACCATGCTGGTTGGTTTGTTGGTTTGGATGAAAGGGGGGGATTTGTTGCCACTTTGAATAATGTATGGGACAGCCGAGCAGCCGTTCATAACCTTCGAATTTATGGCCATCCGTTTTGTTCGGTGAAATTTGCGTGCTGAGTTATGTCACTTCATTCCGGATGGGATGAAAGCATCATCCTTTTCGAGTGAGTGTACTAAGCTGGGACGGATGAGTGGCCAAATTTGGTAAGGTTGTCCCACCATGACTTTTTTAAGAATTTGTTTTTGTGGAAGTTTTTTTTATGGTTAATTTATCCCAAAAATCTTGAGGCATTTTCAAATGTGTGTCTGGGGGTATGGGTGGCCAAAAGTTGTTAGGTTGTCCCACCATGGCTTTTTCGAGATTTCATTGTTTTTGTTCTGTCCATTTGTCAATTCTGTCTCACTGATTTTTGTGGACATTTGGATTGCAAATCTATCATGTTTTTAATTCCTAGGAGGTTTTTCCCATTCTCGAGTGAGTGTGCTAAGCTGGGACGAATGAGTGGCCAAAAGTTGTTAGGTTGTCCCACCATGACTTTTTAGAGATTTCTTTTGTGTGGAGGTTGTTTCAAAATTTAATTAATTTGTCTCACAAATCTAGATGTTAACAAGTACCTTATTTTCAAATGTTTTGTACAGCAAATTCTTTGTTTTTGTTCTGTCCCTTTGTAGATTCTGTCTCACTGATTTTGGTTGGCATTTGGTTTGCCAATCTATCATGTTTTTAAATTCTAGGAGGTTTCACCAATTCTTGAATGAGCTGGGACAAGTGGGTTTTTTAAAAGAAGATATGTTGTCCCACCATGGCATTTGTGAGATTTTTTTGTGAAAGCTGGATCAATATTTTGATGATTATTTTGTCTCACTCAATCTTGATGATAACAAGTAGTTCATTTTCAAATGTGTCGAACAGCAAATACGTTTTTTTTTTCATTGGTCAATTCTGTCTCACTTATTTTGGTTGACGTTTGGATTGCAAATCTTTCGATTTTATTAATAACGAGGAGTTGCGAATTCCGAGGAAAGCGAGAATCTCTCGAGTGACTGTTCTAAGCTGGGACGAATGAGTGGCCAAATGGGGTTTGGTTGTCCCACCATGGTTTTTTGGAGATTTTTTTTGTTGAGTTGGAGCAATATTTTGATGAATTATTTGTCTCACAGATCATGTTTGCTAACGAGTAGATCATAAATGAACTCGTTTTTTTGTTTTTGTCTATTTGTCAATTCTGTCCCACTGATTTTTGCTGTCGTTTGCATTATACATCTATCTATTTTTTCTCGATTCCGAAGAGTTTTTCAACTGAGAAAAATGAGTGGTCAAATTTGGGAAGGTTGTTCCAGCATTTTTTTTAATTATTTTAATGCCATTTTTTACTGCAAATCTACCGAGTTTTTCAATTCCGAGAAGTGTGATAAGCCGGGACGGATGAGTGGCCAAATTTGGTTATTAGGTTATCAGGTTGTCCCAATATGAAATTTCTGTAGAACTTTTCTTGTTATGAATGGATGAATGTGTCGATGTTTAACTTCTCTCACACAGCTAGATGACAATCAAAAAGAACAGGTACATGTGTTTGGCTCGGTAAATTAGATTTTTGTTGTGTCCAATTGTCAATTTTGTCTCACTAATTTTGTTGACATTAAAATTTCAACAAATTTCATCTTCGGTAACCCTATCGATCCCCGTGGAGCATATGTAAAACAGATTGAGTTTTTATTTGCCAACTGCTCCTCCAGCTCGGCATTCCTGCAAGTCGTATCCCTTGAGTGTAAAAAAAAGGAAAAAAGGCAGCAAAAATCAAATAAATTTCTGCTTACATTTCTCAGCTGAACAAATGAACTTTTCTCCGGTGGAGACGCACGGCAAATAATATGTTAACCCTCTACAACCCAACCCCGCCTCTAGACGGGCTTCGATTTAAAAAATCGCCAAAAATCCATTTTTCAACCAATTTTTGATCTTCAAAAAGCATTGGAAAGAAGAACTCTTAATATTTTGGAATATTTTAGGGTTGGAAGTTTGACTTGTTTTATGTGACTTTGCCAATGTTTTTAAAAATGTAATTTTTTTAGGGGTCAACTTTGGCTGTGTTTTTTACTATCATTTCCTATATTTTAAGTAAAAAGAAGTATGTAGTAATTTTTCTAGTGCCCCAGACTATGCCTCTTTGCATTTATTTACAATTTAAATGATAATGGTTCCATTTTATAGCAGAAAATGTGAAACACATGCAAAAAATTGAAAAAGTTACTGTAAAAACATGAAAAAATTAGATAGGCAAAATGTAATGATAGGAGGTGGTAGAGTAGGCCAAATACTACCAAAAACAAACATAAACTAAACAAGATAAATGCAATTTAAAATACTAAAAATGAAACAAGAAAAACATAAAACAAAAGAAGTAAAGTTTTTCGTAGAACAAAAGTTGCTCAAAATGACCTCCTGAACACGGGAAAAATAAAAAATTTCGAAAAAAAATTTGGGCAGTAGAGGGTTAATGGTGACGTCGTTCTTGCGTGAGAGATTTTTGCAGCAGTACGGAAACATTTGCATTATGGAAATTCTGTGCGATTTTTCTTCAACTGGAATCTGGATTGAGGACTGAGAGTGAGAATCACTGCGGGAAAGATGGCACAGATTCCTTTGCATGGTGATGTTGTTCGAGTAAATGTTGGAATTTTCATAATGCAATGCAAGATTTATTTGTTCACTTAAGCAATCTCAATCATCTGATAGTCTCGTACGCGGGTTGCCCACCACAAGCCAACAAACACTATTAAAACCGTTCCCAGAACAATCCCAAGACAAAGCAAGAACTCCCCTAAACTATCAGACAACCACTGGTGGTATCTTCCACACTGATTGTAACTCCAAACGTCACGGTGGACATTCCGACATTGGCACCTGGACAGATCCTGCTGGCTAGAGTTTCCAGCCGCAACCCTGAAGATTATCCGGGTTCCCGGAGGCATCAACAGGGACAAGTCCTCAACCAACAGGGTTTCGTTATCAATTATGGTAAATCGAATCTGCTCGCTCTGGTGATAGCTGCAAGTTTTGCTGAACTCCGGCGTCATGCCATACATATGGACACACCGTTCCGTCCACAACACCCTAGCGGTGTAAGCCAAACCGGTGGAGATGCTAAAGTTCCCACAGGAAACGGTCAGGAAGATGTCCAGTTGCTGATCAACCATATCCAAAAACACATTCACTGAGGTACACTCAACTCGGGACGGTTCATAGAACAGGTCGAAGATGTGGCTTCCCCTGGGTGTGAGCTGGAACTGCCGGGGTGAAATTGGCCACATGTTTATTCCGTGATACTTGGCCGAGCAGAGCGGGTACCGCTGCGGGTGAATTTCCTCCGCTGGGGAGTGAAGCGAAGAACAGCCCGAAAGTTGGCAAATTGGTTCCGGATAGGCGGCGGTCAATGCCTTCACGAAGAAAATGGCCACCCACGACCACTGACGCATGGTGGTTAATGCGGAAACGGTATCGGACACATCGTGGATGCGGCCACGTTATGAAGAACTAATCTGTTGACTTTGTTAGGTAATTTCATAATGACTTGGTATGTCAATTGATTAACGCAGGGGGTCAATAACCGGAAATAACTACACAACTCGACCTTTTAGAAGTTTGTCGCAGTCGTGCTCCGTGTTGTCGCACGTGCATTTTGGGCCAGAAAGCCAATTTCAATCCTGAGACATTCAATAAAAAACGAAAAAAAAACCGTGCATTGTTGTCGCTCTTCATACGACAGAAGGTTCAATCTTGTCGTGCTATCTTGACACCACCCTGAAAATCGATGTAAGTGCGACAACTGGCCAAAGGGATATTAGGTCAAAACGCGTTTGACGCACGTACAAGCCGGACTATCGTAAACATTTGTAATGACAACTCGGGTCTCCTGCAACCAAATTCAACCAAACATCCGAACAATGTACAGAATGGTCAACCAAACAAAACGTGTTTGTCATTGTTTACATTGCGGAACGTCAAAAAGCGACGTGCGACAAGTTAGCACGGCGGCGTCGATCTGTTCTTATTGAGCAACTCATGCCCAAAACAGGAATTTTTTAGGTACTTTTTTCTTGACCCTCCCGATTTCAATGAAACTTTGTAGACATGTTATCCTACGCTTATACAAGCCATTTTTGTGTATATGGAGCCAGTTACACTCAATAGTGACATTTGAGAAGGGTGTAACTGTTTTAATTATTTTTGTATTTCGTAACTTAAATATTGCTGTATCTTGAAGCCGTTGCATCGTACCAAAAAGTGGTCAAAGAAAAACATGTAGGAAATTTGACGGGCTTTCCGAAAAAAATACACTGAAAGAAAAAAAACACTGCACTTTCATGAGATATTTTGATTTTTAAGTTTAAAAGTCAAATTTGAAGGTGAGCCCACGATTTTTTTTCGTTCAAAATTTTTGTGAAAATAGCCTAAAATGTAACAAAAAGACTCACGAAAATTGCAGGATGGAGCAACTCACCTAAAAAAATTCAAAAATCATTTACTAAAACTGTTTTTTTTCAAAAGTGCTCTAAACATCAAAATTTTCAAAAACCGAACACGAGAGTCGATTCTCCAGACAATTTTACATAAAAGTCTCCATATTGACCATTGTCCTAAGTCCAATCCTTGTGAAGTTACAGCGGTTTTAAAAATAAAAATGTTGAAAAAATAGGTTTTTTGATGGTTTTTGGCAATTTCTATATGACAGACTTGATTTTTCAGCCTTGAAAATATTTGTACCGGAAAGCTCGTCCAATTTCCCATAAGTTTGTCTTTGACCACATTTCAATTGGATGTATGGGCTTACAGATATAAGCTAATTACATTGCTCATAACTGAAAACATAATATTTTTTCAGTGTAGTATAGTAACCTGGATAGTAAATAAGCTTATATCTGTAAGCCCATACATCCTATTGAAATGTGGTCAAAGACAAACTTATGGGAAATTGGACGAGCTTTCCGGTAAAAATATTTTCGAGACTGAAAAATCAAGTCTGTCATATAGAAATTGCCAAAAACCATCAAAAAACCTATTTTTCAACATTTTTATTTTTAAAACCGCTGTAACTTCACAAGGATTGGACTTAGGACAATGGTCAATATGGAGACTTTTATGTAAAATTGTCTGGAGAATCGACTCTCGTGTTCGGTTTTTGAAAATTTTGATGTTTAGAGCACTTTTGAAAAAAAAAAAAACAGTTTTA